>NC_092708.1:376541789-376731087 GCF_047496885.1 Scyliorhinus torazame
GGGTGGGGGAAGGAGGAGGGAGTGGGGAAAGGAGGAGGGGGTGGGGAAGGAGGAGGGGGTGGGGAAGGAGGAGAGGGTGGAGGACGGAGGAGGGGATGGAGGAAGGAGGAGGGGGTGGAGGAAGGAGGAGGGGATGGAGGAAGGAGGAGGGGGTGGAGGACGGAGGAGGGGGTGGTGGAAGGACGAGGGGGTGGAGGACGGAGGAGGGGGTGGAGGACGGAGGAGGGGATGGAGGAAGGAGGAGGGGGTGGGGAAAAGGAGGAGGGGGTGGGGAAAGGAGGAGGGGGTGGGGAACGGAGCAGGGGGTGGAGGAAGGAGGAGGGGGTGGGGAAAGGAGGAGGGGGTGGGGAACGGAGCAGAGGGTGGAGGACGGCGGAGGGGGTGGAGGAAGGACGAGGGGGTGGAGGAAGGACGAGGGGGTGGAGGACGGAGGAGGGGATGGAGGACGGAGGAGGGGGTGGAGGACGGAGGAGGGGATGGAGGACGGAGGAGGGGTGGAGGACGGAGGAGGGGGTGGAGGACGGAGGAGGGGATGGAGGACGGAGGAGGGGATGGAGGACGGAGGAGGGGATGGAGGACGGAGGAGGGGATGGAGGACGGAGGAGGGGATGGAGGAAGGAGGAGGGGATGGAGGGTGGAGGAGGGGGTGGAGGACGGAGGAGGGGGTGGAGGACGGAGGAGGGGGTGGGGAAAGGAGGAGGGGGTGGGGAAAGGAGGAGGGGGTGGGGAAAGGAGGAGGGGGTGGGGAAAGGAGGAGGGGGTGGGGAACGGAGCAGGGGGTGGGAGAAGGAGTAGGGGGTGGGGAAAGGAGGAGGGGGTAGGGGAAAGGAGGAGGGGGTGGGGAACGGAGCAGGGGGAGGGGGAAGGAGTAGGGGGTGGGGGAAGGAGGAGGGGGTGGGGGAAGGAGGAGGGGGTGGGGAAAGGAGGAGGGGGTGGGGGAAGGAGGAGGGGGTGGGGAAAGGAGGAGGGGGTGGGGGAAGGAGGAGGGGGTGGGGAAAGGAGGAGGGGGTAGCGGAAAGGAGGAGGGGTGGGGAACGGAGCGGGGGTGGAGGACGGAGGAGGGGGTGGGGGAAGGAGGAGGGGGTGGGGGAAGGAGGAGGGGGTGGGGAAAGGAGGAGGGGGTGGGGGAAGGAGGAGGGGGTGGGGAAAGGAGGAGGGGTGGGGGAAGGAGGAGGGGGTGGGGAAAGGAGGAGGGGATGGCGGAAAGGAGGAGGGGGTGGGGAAAGGAGGAGGGGGTTGTCATGATATTCAAACACACACATCATGATAGACACACCAACAGACAAATCAGAACACACAACACCACAACCAATGACAGAAAGATATAAAAGCACAGACACGACCCCCGGTGGTCAGTATTAGCTGCAGAGGAGAACCAGGACACATCTGTTACCAAACACACTCAGGGAGACAGCACGTGCAGAGTATCCAGAACGAACTGTATTATAAGAGTTATAATAAAATAGAGTTGTACCACATACAACTGTGTTGGCTCATCTGTGCACCAGAGCACCCAACACCACATGGTACAGGAGTGGATCGATACCTGCCGGCATACCTCAGTGTACAGAGACAACCAGCAGTGCCCAGGCAAAATGATAGAGCTCCCGGTTCCGCAGCCGCTCCAGTGCCACGGCGACCTCCGCGAAAACTGGCGGCGATTCCGGCAAATGTTCGAATTGTTCCTGGTGGCAGCTGAACTCAAAGACCTGGATGATAGCGAAAAAATTGAATTTCTCCTCACCATCGCCGGTGCAAGGGCAAGAGAAATATTCACAAGGTTCAGGTTCTTCAGGAGGCAGCAAAGGTACGATTACCAGGCAGTCCTGGACAAATTCTCCAAGTACTGTGAAGAAAACACAATCCAATCGGCAAATAAAGGTAAGAAAAGCTGCAGTACTCACCTCGTGGCTGGGATCCCGGAGCCCGATTTCCCAGAGGCCGAAATCCCGGGCCTGAGAGAGGGCTGGGTCGAGGTCGGTGGCCATCTTGCTAAAGGTATCACGCTAGCACAGTTGCGCGAGCAGTGCGCAGAACCGGAAGTTTCGTTTGCGCATGCGCGAGATGCTGCGCATGCGCAGTCAAGAAAACGGCCATCGGTAAAGGAACAGCGATCTGAGCATGCGCAGTCGCTTCCTACGTGCTACATACCGAGCGTCAGGATGTCAGAGGCCCCAGACTGCACCAATTTAAAGGGGAAACGTCCCAAATCCAATTTAAAAGGGAAACGTCCCAAATCAAAAAAACAAAAATCTGTTAAAGCTGTAAAACAACCTTCCCTCACCTGGAATGACAGCACAGTGCCGCAAATTGACCCAGGAGATGAATTTGACCTCCGAAGAACCCTCCGACAAGCAGTTACCTACGCACAAGCCGATGATTCCGACCTCGAATACTTCGATGACGATCTTTACAGTGTTTCCGGACCTCGCAAGCCCAATGATAGCTCCGTGGTCCTATACGACTATGACTCGGACGAACCTTTCGTGTTGCACATTGGCGGCCCCCACATTGAATCCGACGCAGATGCGGATTCATTTTTCGGATTTGAGGATCTTCAATCCAGCAGATATGACGTTCCAACTTATCAGTACCGGATGATGCTGCAGCCTGACATTAACAGACAGGGAGCGGTGCAAGCACACGGAGAGTGCCCTGCTGCCACACAGAGCGTGGTCCACGTCCCGCTCAACGTTCCCGACTCTATGAAAGAAGACATGCAAGACTCCAGAGTGCAGTCCTCGCATGAACCAGAAGTGACTCCAGTGTCACAAGCTTCCACAGCAAGCTCGTGGACAGACTCCACAATTGCAGAAATGCAAGACTCCAGAGTGCAGTCCTTGCACGGACAAGAAGTGACTCCAGTGTCACAAGCCTCCACAGAGAGCTCGTGGACAGCCTCCACGATAGAAGCAACGCAAGACTCCAGAGCGCAGTCCTTGCACGAACAAGAAGTGACTCCAGTGTCACAAGCCTCCACAGAGAGCTCGTGGACAGCCTCCACGATAGAAGCAACGCAAGACTCCAGAGCGCAGTCCTTGCACGAACAAGAAGTGACTCCAGTGTCACAAGCCTCCACAGAGAGCTCGTGGACAGCCTCCACGATAGAAGCAACGCAAGACTCCAATGTGCAGTCCTTGCAGGAACAAGACCATGAGGGTCTAGCAACCTCTCCTGACCAACCAGCGGCAGACGATGCAAGTCTGCCATGCTCACGTGAACAGCAAGAAGGCTATAACAGCCTACCATGCTCCACTACACAGCAGCATGACCATGACGGTCTCTCATGCTACAATGAAGGGCACAGCGCTGAAGACTGTTCAAGCCCAACTGAAGACAAGCCAAAGGAATCGCCTCGTCCAAGCCCGAAGAAAAAAGGTTTATGCGCTGACCTTCAGGATCATTATAGCCGAACAGAGATTAATAATGCTGCACGGCCACAGAAGGATGCTGTGGATTTGCTAACGAAATTAATTGAATGTTTAACTTGCAAGGAGCAGACTGAGAATTGCCAGTGTTTTAGTACGGATCGAAAAAATGGACAAGACATTGATCCTCAGGTAATGGAAATAACACAACCTGAATCATATCTACAGCAGGGACAAATGTCTCCCTTCAACACAACGCCGCAAAATCCCAACTTCGGAGACCAGCAGTTAGTCAGTAATGACTCTTCAAACCTTGAGGGGAACATTAATTGCATTGAACCTATACACACTCCACTGATTATGGAGCAGAACATTGGAGCAAGAATCCTGAGGACACCGACATCGAGTAGCCAGATAACGAATTTAAAACCCACAGCAGTTTCAAGTGAACCAAGTGTGCTTTCCACTAATGGTGAAGATGCAGATAAGGTCGACCCGATTATCCATTGTACCACACTAACCCCAGTGATTAAGCAGTTATGTATGGGGAGTATAATGTGGGCAATTAAGAACAGTAAAAGAGAGACTGTGACCATGCCAGTCCCAGCAAAATCAGACCCAGAGACCATGAAGGCATGTACATTAGACAAAGATACATATGAGGTACCTGAGAAGAAAAGTGAAACGGAATGTTCTTTGGAAAATAGTACAATGTCGATAGAAACATTGGATCCTATATTCGAGACCATACATATGGGAGAATTTGGGGGTAATAAACAAGGTTCTGCAATGTCTGGGGGAAGATTTAAAATTCCAAAGAAGAAAAGCCCAAATGAAGGACAACGGCAAGACAATGACAGTCCACCGACATGGTGTGCACCACCAGATGAAAACTCTGACAATTTACCCAACCCTAGTGAACAGCAAGCTGCTAATGAGGATCTATCCACGGGATGTGAGACGAGTGACGACAGCATCCCACTTCCCATGCAAAAGGTGCAAGGTGACAGACCTCGCCTAGTGCGTACCGAGGCACTCGACGATCACGGTGGGACCACTGACGACTGCGGTGGCGGCGCACCGCTTCCACCCTCGATGGCTCGACCCTCTCCACTGGTTGGTGCATTCCTGCATGTTCCGACTCCAGAAGTGCAGCTTCAGGGAATCTCGGCTGCCTCCAGTGAACCTGTTGGGACTCCGGACGGGGGGCATCGACGGAAGGCAGACCGGACTCCAGATGGGGAGCAGCCAAGCGCCGACTCTGATTTGCGCACACCAGACCTTGCTCCGGACGGGCGGTGTCGCGGCCTCGGTGATGGCACGCTCAGGGTGACGGCGGATGCCACGGCGACAGGGAATGGATCGCGTGGCAGTCCCACTGGGTCGGCAGTGGCAACCAGCACCGGCGGTCCAAGATGGACACACCAATTCGCGCCATCGCCAGACGTTGATGCGAGCAACAATTCTCTCTCCAAGGCGACATGCTTCGACGTTTCTCTGCGGAGTCGCCCTTCCGGCACAGCAGGTGGCCGGAACCAGCGTGCACGGTCTCGGCCAACTTCCACATCTGGCACAGTCATCGCCTTGCATGATATTAGTGATGGTGCTACTTCGATGGCAACGACCCATCGGCTACAAGATGCCGTCCACCACAAACATAAAAAGAAAAAAGACTCCACCTTGTTCCTGGCATGCAGGGCGGATGGATTGGTGCGTAGGCGCAATCAGCGAGCTTTGCGCCGCCTTCCACGCTCGCAACTGAACCGTACGCACACGCCGGATCCTCCACTGGTTCCCAAGGATGACTTCGTGGAGATGCCACGGATCATGCCCCTTCCATCGCCACCAGAACCAAACCACAGCCAAGGCACCACTAACAAAGATGTTGAATGTTATATTTGCACGAATGAAAAAAACCAAGCACTGCACGAAGTACAACAAATGGTAAAGTAGAGACTTCGGCAACAGCATCACCTCCAACAGTCCAAGGTGAACCAGTGTGACCCCAAATCTCCACAGCTGAACCGGCTTGAGGACCAGCCCATTCTTGAGGCGGTCACCCATTAGACTGGACTTATAACGCTGTTCATACGTTCAAAAAGTCAAACACTTCTGTATTATAACCTGTTGTTGTTTATTGTTCCAGATATCGTCTGACCGGACCAATGTTCAAGTTTTTTTTTTCTCTCGCATCCAAGTTTTGTTATGGTACAACCTTGTTAGTGTGACGCACCCGACATCGCCCCATGTAAATAGTTACGTCATAAACACACGCTGTACACAACACACACACACACTCTTAGATGCACTCACGACACAATTATATTTATAACCACGTAGGCACTTATCTTTGTAAAAAGGGGGGATGTCATGATATTCAAACACACACATCATGATAGACACACCAACAGACAAATCAGAACACACAACACCACAACCAATGACAGAAAGATATAAAAGCACAGACACGACCCCCGGTGGTCAGTATTAGCTGCAGAGGAGAACCAGGACACATCTGTTACCAAACACACTCAGGGAGACAGCACGTGCAGAGTATCCAGAACGAACTGTATTATAAGAGTTATAATAAAATAGAGTTGTACCACATACAACTGTGTTGGCTCATCTGTGCACCAGAGCACCCAACACCACAGGGGTGGGGGAAGGAGCAGGGCGTGGGGGAAGGAGGAGGGGGGTGGGGGAAAGGAGGAGGGGGTGGAGGACGGAGGAGGGGGTGGGGAATGGAGCAGGGGGTGGGGGAAGGAGTAGGGGGTGGGGAAAGGAGGAGGAGGTGGGGGAAGGAGGAGGGGGTGGGGAAAGGAGGAAGGGGTGGGGAAAGGAGGAGGGGGTGGGGAACGGAGCAGGGGGTGGGGGAAGGAGTAGGGGGTGGGGAAAGGAGGAGGGGGTAGGGGAAAGGAGGAGGGGTGGGGAACGGAGCAGGGGGTGGGGGAAGGAGTAGGGGGCGGGGGAAGGAGGAGGGGGTGGGGGAAGGAGGAGGGGGTGGGGAAAGGAGGAGGGGGTGGGGGAAGGAGGAGGGGGTGGGGAAAGGAGGAGGGGGTGGGGGAAGGAGGAGGGGGTGGGGAAAGGAGGAGGGGGTGGCGGAAAGGAGGAGGGGGTGGGGAACGGAGCAGGGGGTGGAGGACGGAGGAGGGGGTGGGGGAAGGAGGAGGGGGTGGGGGAAGGAGGAGGGGGTGGGGAAAGGAGGAGGGGGTGGGGGAAGGAGGAGGGGGTGGGGAAAGGAGGAGGGGGTGGGGGAAGGAGGAGGGGGTGGGGAAAGGAGGAGGGGATGGCGGAAAGGAGGAGGGGGTGGGGAAAGGAGGAGGGGGTGGGGGAAGGAGCAGGGCGTGGGGGAAGGAGGAGGGGGTGGGGGAAAGGAGGAGGGGGTGGAGGACGGAGGAGGGGGTGGGGAACGGAGCAGGGGGTGGGGGAAGGAGTAGGGGGTGGGGAAAGGAGGAGGAGGTGGGGGAAGGAGGAGGGGGTGGGGAAAGGAGGAAGGGGTGGGGAAAGGAAGAGGGGGTGAGGGAAGGAGGAGGAGGTGGGGAACGGAGCAGGGGGTGGGGAAAGGAAGAGGGGGTGGGGAACGAAGCAGGGGGTGGGGGAAGGAGTAGGGGGTGGGGAAAGGAGGAGGAGGTGGGGGAAGGAGGAGGGGGTGGGGAAAGGAGGAAGGGGTGGGGAAAGGAAGAGGGGGTGAGGGAAGGAGGAGGGGGTGGGGAATGGAGCAGGGGGTGGGGAAAGGAAGAGGGGGTGAGGGAAGGAGGAGGGGGTGGGGAACGGAGCAGGGGGTGGGGGAAGGAGGAGGGGGTGGGGGAAATGATGCCGCCGCGCTGTTGGGGGGGTGAGGGCGGGCAAGGTTACCCGCTGGACTGACATGCCAGCCGGGCTTCCAAGTGCACGTCATGCTGATGGGCCGAGGCAAGTGGCGCCGCAATGAGGAGGGACGGGGTTAAGTGGGCTGTGGACGGAGAGTGTGGGCAGGGTGAAGGTTGCATGTGTGTCTGCAGCGGTACAAGGCAGCCGGGGTATCCATGTATCCCCTGGGCCCTGGCTGTCGAGGTGTCAAAGCGCCATCGTTAAACATGTTGTTGTCTCTCCTTCCCAAACCGCCTCCCCGCTTCGTGTAGTTGGTCAGATGATACGTTTGCTGCCGTGGCGGGAGCGGCTGCCCTGCAGGTAGCCATTCGGCGAAGCCGCCGCGTGCGGCTCAGAGCAGCTGCTGGAGCGGCGGCTGCAGCTGAGGGACAGGCTGCAGAGGGCCCAGTGCGAGCCGCTCAGGCTGCAGGCCCGTCCGCCCGACAGGTGCATGAGGAGGCGGAGGGCGACAATGACCACCACATCGTTGGGCATGCGGAGGACGAGGATTCGGATCCTGATGGGGCGCAGGGGGAGGGGCAGATGGTGGTGCCCAGGCGCCGGAGACGCCCCATGCGGCCTCGAGTGTACCGGGACCACATGTCGTTCCAGGACCTTCCGGATACGACATGCAGGAGGAGACTTCGATTGAGTCGGGAGACCGTGGCACATATATCCCACCTCATGGCGCAACTGACACCACGTGGAACGGGGGGAGAACATGCTATCCCGGTGACCGTCAAGGTCACGGTTGCCCTCAATTTCTGTCTGTCCCGCCGGCGTGGATTAAACCACCTTTCTTACCGGCGGGACAAGGCAGCGCGGGCGGGCTCCGGGGTCCTGGGCGGGGGGCGCGGGGCGATCTGGCCCAGGGGGGTACCCCCACGGTGGCCTGGCCCGCGATCGGGGCCCACCGATCGGCGGGCGGGCCTGTGCCGTGGGGGCACTCTATTCCTTCCGCCTTCGCCATGGTCTGCACTATGGCGGAGGCGGAAGAGACTCCCTCCACTGTGCATGCGCGGGGATGCCATGAGCGGCCGCTGACGCTCCCGCGCATGCGCCGCCCGGCAATGTCATTTCTGCACCAGCTGGCGGGGCGGAAATCAGTCCGGCGCGGGCCTAGCCCCTCAAGGTTAGGGCTCGGCCGCTCAAGATGCGGAGGATTCCGCACCGTTTCTGGCGCCGGTCGGCGGACATCGCGCTGATTATGGAGAATTTCGCCCCATGTATGGGAATTGTGATGCTTTTGTCACTTGTCTCACATGCAGTGGGTAGACCTTCAGTGTCTTCTTGTCGGTTAGATGAGCTGGGTAGACTGTCAGAGTCTTCTTCTGGTGGCTCAAATAATGTGGGTAGACTGTCATAGTCTTTTTATTGTTCATGTGAGCATCGTAGACTGTCATAGTCTTCTTGCTATGCACTGGAGTGTGGCAGACTTGCATCGTCTGCTGCTTGTTGCTCAGTTAATGTTGCTAGACCTTCTTCATGGTCTTGTTCATGCAAGGACTGCGCTCTGGAGTCTTGCGTTGCTTCCATCGTGGAGTCTGTCAATGAGCTCGCTGTGGAGTCTTGTACCGCTCTCGCTGTGGTGTCTGGCATTGTTTCGTGTGTGGAGTCATGCAGTGGTCTCGCTGTGGAGTCGATCTGTGCGCTCTCAACGGAGTCGTGCAGTGGTCTCGCTGTGGAGTCTGCCATCGCTTTCTGTGTGGAGTCGGGGACTCTTCGTGGTGCATGGACCACTCTCTGTGTGGAGTCGGGGACTCTTCGTGGTGCGTGGACCACTCTCTGTGTGGAGTCGGGCCGCTCTCTGTGGGCTTGTACCACTCTCTGTCTCTTGGTGTCAGGATCTCGCTGAGTTGAACTATATAGATTCAACAGGGCAACTACTGGTACCAGGTTGTGTTAGGCTTCTTCATATAGCATAGCTGCTTCCTTGATGTATACTCTGACAAAGGAAGGTTTAAACTTGGAGATAGGGTCAACTCATTTATTGAACAGTTAACAATTCTCCTACTTGAATTCAACTCTCCTGCTAATCTTGCTATAGTAACTCAATCTAACTAACCAGTCTGCTCTAATCCATGTGCATATCACCACACCCCCCACTTCCCGCACCATCGCACACACCACCACTTTCACACCACCTTACACCTGCTGCACATCGGGAGTGTTTTAACACAGTTGCTTGTGTCAGCGGGTGTGATCAGTGCCATGTTGAATGATGACAACCCGCTCTGCGATGAGCTGTGAGCTCCGGCTCGCTAGATAATGTCTGACTCATGGCCATAGCTAAACCCTCTACCTCGGTGATCCCTGTATGCGTCACGGACAACCCACCACATGGCCATGTGGGGCAGATGGCGTTGGTGGGCTGAGGGCGACGGGGTGTTGGCAGGGGGGGGGGAGAAACACACACCCGGCCTCATCGTTGTACAGAACTTCGACCCCCAGCGTCACTCAGTCCCCCTCACGACCCCTCAGGCACCGGACATCACAGAGGCATCTAGGTTTGGTGTAACAGTGACTTGAATCGTGACATTCACATACAAGTGCCCTAGCCCCTAAAACTAAGCTGTGCCCTGCACCCGTGCCAACTTACTACGTGGCCTGCTGAGACTGGGCCATGGCCTGCTGAGACTGGGCCATGGCCTGCTGAGAATGGGCCATGGCCTGCTGAGACTGGGCCATGGCCTGCTGAGATTGGGCCATGGCCTGCTGAAAATGGGCCATGGCCTGCTGGGACTGGGCCATGGCCTGCTGAGACTGGGCCATGGCCTGCTGAGACTGGGCCATGGCCTGCTGAGACTGGGCCATGGCCTGCTGAGACTGGGCCATGGCCTGCTGAGACTGGGCCATGGCCTGCTGAGACTTGGACATGGCCTGCTGAGACTGGGCCATGGCCTGCTGAGACTGGGCCATGGCCTGCTGAGACTGGGCCATGGCCTGCAGAGACTGGGCCATGGCCTGCTGAGACTGGGCCATGGTCTGCTGGGACTGGCCCATGGCCTGCAGAGACTGGGCCATGGCTTGCTGAGACTGGGCCATGGCCTGCTGGGACTGGCCCATGGCCTGCAGAGACTGGGCCATGGCTTGCTGAGACTAGGCCATGGCCTCCTGAGACTCGGCCAGACCCCGGAGCGTGACGGCAATGTCCGGCTGGCTCTGGGACATGGCTGCCTGTGATTGGGCAGCCCTGTCCTGGGCCATGGGTGACGTGTGCACATGAAGCCCCACGCCTTGCAAAACCTGACCCATGGCCGAAACCGTTGCCCCCATTGCCTCCACCGCGGACGCCACCCGTGCAGTGTCAGCCTGGGTGGCAGCCATGACCGGCACCACTCCTTGCTCCTGGACGTGGATGGACTCCTCCAACTGCGTCTGCAGATGCTGGAAGGCGGCCGACATCCCGTTGTCCACTCCCTGGGTTTCCAAACGCATCGGGTCTGTGGGTGGGTCTGGTAAGTCCAGGAATCCGGGAACTGTCTGGGCGGCAGCTGGGTGCTGGGCCTGGCCTGCCCTCCGACCATCCAGCCCCTCGGCTGCTCCTACCTCCACCTGCTGCACCGGTTCGGCTGTGTGGTGCGCACCAGTCAGTGACCCCGAAGCCTCATCACTTATCTCCCCAACCGAGGTGAGTGTATCTGCGATGGGGGATGTTGTGGGTGACAGCAGAGCCGCAAATTCGAGCTCCTCATCTGTCCCCAGGTCTGGGGTCTCCTGGGCCGATTCTTGGACCGACGCAACTAGTCCGCGGCCCACGTTAGGTGCCGTGTCCGGTGTGTTCGTCAACTGTCTGGCCGTCCTCTGTGCGTCACTGTCCAGAGTCCCCGTCCTCTCTCCGTCACTGTCCTGGCTCACAGCCCTCTCCTCGTCCGACTCACGACCATCAGTGTCCTCACTGTCCGTGCTGTGTTCGTCCCTGTCGTGTCTGTCCGTCCTCTGTGTGTCCCCCTCCAGTGCCACGGCATCAGAGGAGGGCCCTCCTGTCAGTCTTCCTTCCCCCCCCTGCCGAGCGTCCGTGGGGGCGGATGTGCTTGCTGCTGGACGGTGGGGACTTCTCCGCGACGTCCCTGGACGATCGGATCCTGGCCCTGGGGAGGACAATGAGGCATTTATCGTTAGACACTCGGAGTCGGGTGTGAGGGGGTGGAGGGGGCATTGTGAGGGAGTGGAGTGTCAGGGGGGGAGGGGGCATTGTGAGGGAGTGGAGTGTCAGGGGGAGAGGGGGTGGAGGGGGCATTGTGAGGGAGTGGAGTGTCAGGGGGAGAGGGGGTGGAGGGGGCATTGTGAGGGGGTGGAGTGTCAGGGCAGAGGGGGTGGAGGGGGCATTGTGAGGGGGTGGAGTGTCAGGGCAGAGGGGGTGGAGGGGGCATTGTGAGGGGGTAGAGTGTCAGCGGGAGGGGGGTGGAGGGGGCATTGTGAGGGGTGGAGTGCCAGGGGAGAGGGGGTGGAGGGAGCATTGTGAGGGGGGTGGAGTGTCAGGGGGAGAGGGGTGGAGGGGGCATTGTGAGGGGGTAGAGTGTCAGGGGGAGAGGGGTGGAGGGGGCATTGTGAGGGGGTGGAGTGTCAGGGGGCGAGGGGGTGGAGGGGGCATTGTGAGGGGGTAGAGTGTCAGCGGGAGGGGGGTGGAGGGAGCATTGTGAGGGGGTGGAGTGTCAGGGGGAGAGGGGTGGAGGGAGCATTGTGAGGGGTGGAGTGCCAGGGGAGAGGGGGTGGAGGGAGCATTGTGAGGGGGTGGAGTGTCAGGGGGAGGTGGTGGAGGGGGCATTGTGAGGGGTGGAGTGCCAGGGGAGAGGGGGTGGAGTGGGCATTGTGAGGGGGTGGAGTGTCAGGGGGAGGTGGTGGAGGGGGCATTGTGAGGGGGTGGAGTGTCAGGGGGCGAGGGGGTGGAGGGGGCATTGTGGGTGGGTGGAGTGCCAGGTGGCAGGGGGTGGAGCGGGCATTGTGAGGGAGTGGAGTGTCAGGGGGCGAGGGGGTGGAGGGGGCATTGTGAGGGAGTGGAGTGTCAGGGGGCGAGGGGGTGGAGGGGGCATTGTGAGGGAGTGGAGTGTCAGGGGGAGGGGGTGGAGGGGGCATTGTGAGGGAGTGGAGTGTCAGGGGGCGAGGGGGTGGAGGGGGCATTGTGAGGGGGTGGAGTGTCAGGGGGAGAGGGGGTGGAGGGGGCATTGTGAGGGGGTGGAGTGTCAGGGGGGAGAGGGTGGAGGGGGCATTGTGAGGGGGTGGAGTGTCGGGGTGGTGAGGAGGTGGGGGGTATGTGTCATGGGGTGGGTTGAAAGGGGGGGGCTTGGGGGCAGTGGTAGGGGGTGCAGTGCGGGGGGGGGGAGGGTGACAGGCTGAGGGGGTGTAGCCAGGCAGGGGAGTCTCACTTGGTCCTGCGCCCCCGACCTGGCATGGCGCTACCTCCCGGGTGGTGGCTCCCCCAGCGAGGTCCAGAGCCCTCTGCTCATGGACGATGAGGGGGTGCAGCTCAGGTGATTCCCCCTCCGGCTCTTGAACGCTCACGACGGTTGTGAGCAGTCTTGTCCATCCGGGGTGGGGGGGGAAAGCATCAGGGTTCGGCGGTCAGCATCAAGAAGCGCAGATGTTGTCAACATTATGACTGGGTGGGGGACCCTGGGCACCACGCCATGGCAGCTCTCGGGGGGGGTGTTGCCAATGTGGGTCGGGTACAACGTGGTGTCCCCAGCCCCCCCCCCCACATGGGCAGAGGGGGGGCTGGGGACACCACGTTGTACCCGACATGGTGGGGGGGGGGGGGGGGGGGAGGGGGGGAGGGGGGGGGGTGGCCCGGGGGAACTCTCGGGGTACTTACCCTGGCAGCCCTCGTGAGGTCGTGGAGCTTCTTGCGGCACTGCTCTCGGGGGGGTGTGCCCCACAGCGCTAACCGCGGTGCCCACCCCACGCCAGCCCCGCCTCACAGAGCTGGCTGGTTGCCGGTGCCCACGTCTTGGGCACAAGGTGGCCCTGCGCTCTTCTACAGCGTCCAGCAGCGTCTCGAGATCACTGTCCCGGAACCTGGGAGCGGCACGGCGGGGCCTCAGCCATATTGACCTTTCGGGTCCTGTGCGCAGATCGCGCACTTTAAATGACGCGGCGTCAGCCGGGCGTCGCACGATGGCGCCGCCGCTCTGGCGCCACGCCCACCGCGTTTCTCACGGCCCCACTGCTGGCCCCTTTTCGGGGCCTGAATCGATCGTGCCCACGGCCGTTTCGCGCCGTCGTGAAACGTGACGCTGTCCACGACGGCGCAGACCCTCTGCCTCATTATCGGAGAATCCCTGGCTTTCTTGTATGGGTCAGGGTCGCCTGACTTGAACACCTCAGGCCTAGACTTCAGCAAGCAGTGGATATCCCTGATCATCCAGGGTTTCCGGTTGGGAAACACGCGGATTTGCTTCTTTGACACACAGTCTCCGACACACTTACTAGTGAAGTCAGTTATTGTAGTAGCGCACTCGTCCAGGCTGGTCGCAGCGTTTTTAAATACTGACTCTAAGCAGTCCCGTAGGAGATCAATAGAAATGACATTATGGAATCCAACCAACATTGACTATACCAGCAAAAGCCTCAAGTGCGGACGCCGAAATCTACAAATGACGAACAAGCCGAAATAATGGAAAGTATTATTTTGACTGAATTTGTATTACAGAATGCTCCCATTCCTAAAGTCACACTGCATGGTGCTGGGTTACACCCATAGATTTGAATGCCTACCAAACATCTTGGTATTTAACAAACATATCATACAATTTCAGACTTACTCGGAAACTATTATGATTTTGTTTTAATATTTGGTGCTGCATTCCTTCAACAACGCCTTCCAAGCTCAAGTTCTGCAACCACCACCTGCAAGTTCCCCTCCAAGTCACACGCCTGACTTGGAAATATATCGGCGCTCCTTCAGTATTGCTGGGTCAAAATCCTTTAACTCTGCTGTCAGTACTACTGGCTGATCCTACACCATGAGGACTGCGGTGATGCAAAAAGGGGGGCTATCCACCACTTCTCAAGGGCAATTAGGGATGGGCAATAAATGCCACCTTTGTCAGTCATGTTCACATCCCAAAAACAAAAAACAAATACAGGCAAGTATGTACCCTGGGCGGGACTCTCCGCAATCGGCGCGATGTCCGCCGACCGGCGGCAAAAACAGCGCAAATCAGTCCGGCATCGTGCCGCCCCAAAGGTGCGGAATTCTCCGCATCTTGAGGGGCCGAGCCCTCACCTTGAAGGGCACGGCCCGCGCTGGAGTGATTTCCACCCCACTGGCTGCGGAAAAGGCCTTTGGCGCCCCGCCAGCTGCCGCGAAAATGACTTTGCCGTGCGACGCATGCGCGGAAGAGTCAGCGGCCGCTCACGGCATCCCCGCGCATGCGCAGTGGAGGGAGTCTCTTCCGCCTCCGCCATAGTGAAGACCGTGGCGGAGGCGGAAGGGAAAGAGTGCCCCCACGGCACAGGCCCGGCCGTGGATCGGTGGGCCCCGATCGCGGGCCAGGCCACCGTGGGGGCACCCCCCCAGGGCCAGATCGCCCCGCGTCCCCCCCCCCCAGGACCCCGCCCGCACCGCCTTGTCCCGCCGTTTGAAAGGTGGTTCAATCCACGCCGGCTGGCGTGGGTTGGCAGCAGCGGGACTTTGGCCCTTCGCGGACCGGAGAATCGCCGGGGGTGGGCCCGCCGACCGGCACGATTTCCGCCGACCGGCGCGGCGCGATTCCCGCCCCCGCCAAATCTCCGGTGGCTGAGAATTTGGGACACGGCGGGGGCGGGATTCACGCCGGCCCCCGGCGATTCTCTGACCCGGTGGGGGGGTTGGAGAATCGCGCCCCCTATCAGTAAAATAGCTCATTTCGGGGAGCTATTCCAGCTTCTTTTACGATCTAACATGTAAGTTCTACAAGTTTTTTTAAAATCTGTCAGTGACAATCTTCAGCTCTCAATGTTTAGATTTACTGTTTGCTTATGTAAGGCTCCTGCACACAAGAGTGAACCACTAAATCCAAAATTGAACTTTATAGCACCATCTCCGCACATTTTATTTCTCCTCGTCTGATCTATCATTTACGTTTATGATTTCTGCTCTGCTCAGCTGGCTGCTGATGCTTTCTCTGCCGCACATTTGTGTTCTACACAGCAGCTGTAACATAGACACTTTTCTTGTGTTCGGGAATTAGACAACAGGATTTCCATGGTGATCATTTAAGATGTAAATGCTCCCTCAAAGCATGTTTTAAACATTCCGCTCCGCCTTATGCGTGAGAGTACTAAATTTGTGAGTGATTCCTGCCTGTCACATTAAGTCAGCCAATCTCTTGGGGTTGAACTGAGAGCAATTATCTCAGATTATGTCATTAGAAATTAACTCTAGGTAGAAGACAGATGACAGCAATTTACTATAGTTCCCACTATGGAATTGGATCAGAACAATACAGCGACGGGTTCGAAAGTCCCACTATATCAATGACAATTTTATCCCGAGCACATTTCAGAAAAGGGACAGATTAGAGTTGGGTGGTACGAGTAATTGCAATCTTATTATTCCATCTTCCACAAAAATTGCACATGTTTAAGAAGGATGAGAGTGGGAAATTAGGAAATTATAGACCAGTCACTCCAACATCTCTTGTCGGGAATTGACTAAATGACTAGTGTCTACAATTAAGGATGGCATGGTGTCGGTGGAGTGTCAACGTGGTGTTGGTGTACTGTTGCAGTGTCGTGGCTGTTGCCTGGGACAGAACATCTTGAAGGTTTTCAACTGGCCAGATAAGGCCAGCATTGATTTGTAATGGGTAGGTCATACCTGATGAATTTGGTTTTGAAGATGTAAGTAGATGGCACGGTAGCACAGTGGTTAGCACTGTTGCTTCACATCGCCAGGGTGCCAGGTTCGATTCCCGGCTCGGGTCACTGTCTTTGCGGAGTCTGCACGTTCTCCCCGTGTCTGTGTGTATTTCCTCCGGATGCTCCGGTTTCCTCCCACAAGTCCTGAAAGACGTGCAGTTAGGTAATTTGGACATTCTGAATTCTCCCTCTGTGGACCCCAACAGGCGCCAGAATGTGGCGACGAGGGGATTTTCACAGTAACGTCATTGCAGTGTTAATGTAAGCCTACTTGTGACAATAAAAATTATTATTATATTATTATGTATTGGCCACGGAGTGACTGCTTTTTCCAACTCAGAATCAAGGGACAAGGGCAAATTTTACAAAGGAGGGCGAATGAGCTGGAATTTGGACAATTATGGAGTTAATTGATCAAAGCCTTCAAGGTGATAAGGAGGGAACTGATAGAGTGGATATTGAGGAATTACTTCCACTGATTAGGAAATCCAGAACAATGGGGCAATACCCACATTAGGATTTCGGGAGTGGTTAGGAAACACTTTAACATGCAAAGTGTGATACATTTTGGAATTCTCTTTCACAAATGACAATTGGTGCTAGGTCAATTATTAATTTTAAATCTGAGATTAATTGTTTACTGTTAACCAAAGATATTAAATGATATTGTGCAAAAGTGGGTACAGGGAGTTTGGTCCCAAATCAGCCAAGGTCTCATTGAATAGCAGGACAGATTCAAAGGGTAAATAGCCTTCCCCATTTCAATCTACATTCATTGATGTAAGCTTCTAAATTAGGATCCAATCTTGGTCAGCAACATGGTAATCTTTAGTTGATCCTTAATGGGGGTATCTCGGACGTAACAGTATTTACTGAACAAATACAGATGCTATCACCCAAAGAGCACCACACCAACTGTAGCCACCCTGGACCGCAAGCGCATCTCAAGCACCATTTAGTTCTGAGTGAACATACTTGTGCCTTACCAGACCAGTATGAATGGAATTTCCTAACTTCGCAACAAGAAGAAATAGCCATTCAAAATTCCTCCACTGAAGTGCCATCCAAATCTCCACTGGTTGTTGCAGTGCTCTCTCAGTCATCATCCCATTTTTAGATGATATAGTGGATCTGGATAAAGCCTTGAGAACTTGATTGATGTTGAGTATCATCGTTAGATTTTATGGTCGTGATCTAATGGAAGTGCAACAGAGTCCCATGTCGAGCACGTTAATCCGGGTGTTTCCCGGGCGCTCGCAGTGCTGAGAAAGACCACGTTACCGAACGGGGCTTTGCTGCAATTCGGGGCCTCAGCGGGGCTCTCCCCCCCCGCCGAGACGTACTTATAGTCCTGTTTCCTGCACTGAGGAGCTCCGCTCACCCACTTTCTCCTCGCACACATTCAAATGGTCCTCCTGTCAGTGAGTTCGGGTCAGGCTGATTGGTTATCCCCATAATAAGCATGTGGAAACAACCCAAGACACAGGTTCTTGGCTGGAACAGCATTGAAAAAATTGCTTTGCCTCCTCCTGTGTCACTTGGCACAGAAGAGACTGAAGAATTGTCAAGGTTGAGCAATCAGTACATAAGGCATCTTTCAAATATGTACCCTGTTTTTCTCCAGTCTGCACACACGCGGGAGCTTCTTTCTACATGGCTGAAGGTTTTCTTTCTGCATCAGTTAGAACAAAAGCAATTAGTCTGAGTGGATGCAACACAAACGTGATAATATGAAGCATCTGCAGACACAATAATTTGAAACAATCGATCACAAACTGTTAAAAATAGGATTGTAATTTTCTTAACCTGATAAAAAATGTACTGGAGGGTGTGACAAAGATTCAACAATGGCCAGCTAACCACCCAAAAGTGCATGGATTACGTAGACATCTTGAAATTAAAAATGCGCAAGGTGTCTGGCTGAAGCATACTGCTCGAAGTGAATGTTATTTTTTGTAATAAAGACTTCATCATGGCACAAAGGTATTTCAAATTAATCCTTTTGGAATTTGGTGTTGTTTAATGCCAGTAACCTTTGGAAAGGTGCAGACCAGCATTTGTAAAACTAGGACACTGTGGCCAGGTCTTCCTGTTCTCAATGGGAAATTACAGAACCACCACTGTAGCCACCCCGTTGTAATGGGGGGAGGGGGTGGTGAAGCACGGTGGCGCAGTGGTTAGCGCTGCTGCCTCATGGCGCTAAGGTCCCAGGTTCGATCCCGGCCCCGGGTTACTGTCCGCGGGGAGTCTGCAC
This sequence comes from Scyliorhinus torazame, assembly GCF_047496885.1. Taxonomy (NCBI): domain Eukaryota; kingdom Metazoa; phylum Chordata; class Chondrichthyes; order Carcharhiniformes; family Scyliorhinidae; genus Scyliorhinus; species Scyliorhinus torazame. The sequence continues at coordinate 376,560,102 of NC_092708.1, forward strand.
ATTCTCCCCGTGTTTGCGTGGGTCTCACCCCACAACCCAAAGATGTGCAGGGTAAGTGCAGGATTGGCCATGCTAAATTGCCCCTTAATTGGAAAAAAAGAATTGGGTACGATAAATTTAATTTTTGAAAAGTAAACCACAATGGGAGCAAGGCAAGGCTGGATCTTGTCAGCTTCCTGATAGGTTTCAGTTAGTTGTCCACAAATGCAGATGAAGGTACAATTACAGATGAAATATGAGGTATCGTTTGTCTTTTATTTCCCCCCCTGCTCAATATCAGCCTATTTCTCTCTTATTATTTCCAGCTATAAAAAAGATAATTGACATAGTGCCTCATTATCTTTCTCAAGACCATTCACTAATCCAGGAACATCCCGAGACCCAGATACTCCTGTGTCCATTATCAAATGCATCCTTAAAACCCCCGTTCCCCTGCCCCCTCCACCCTGACCTCCAACAGTGAGTGCAAGGAGATCCTGGACTTACTTGTTACCCAGGTTGAGGTAATTCGTTAAGCTGCCTCTTCTGCACCTCAACTTCTTTGCCCAGCAAGGAAAACCTCACTACAAGTTGATTTATGTTCCAGACCAGGCAGGGGCAAAATTCTCTGGTATCGGCGCGATGTCCGCCGACCGGCGCCTAAAACGGGGCAAATCAGTCGAGCATCGCGCCGCCCCAAAGGTGCGGAATCCTCTGCATCTTGGGGACCGAGCCCTAACCTTGAGGGGCTAGGCCCGCGCCGGACTGATTTCCGCCCCGCCAGCTGGCGGAAAAAGCCTTTGGTGCCCCGCCAGCTGCTGCGGAAATGACATTGCCGGGCGGCGCATGCGTGGGAGCGTTAGCGGACGCTCACGGCATCCCCGCGCATACGCTGTGGAGGGAGTCTCTTCCGCCTCCGCCATGGTGGAGACCGTGGCGAAGGCGGAAGGAAAAGAGTGCCCCCACGGCACAGGCCCGCCCGCGGATCGGTGGGCCCCGATCGCGGGCCAGGCCACCGTGCGGGCACACCCCGGGGTCAGATCGCCCCGCGCCCCCCCCCCAGTACCCCGGAGCCCGCCCACGCCGCCTTGTCCCGCCGGTAATGTAGGTGGTTTAATCCACGCCGGCGGGACAGGCATTCTAGCAGCGGGACTTCGGCCCATCCGGGCCGGAGAATCGTGGGGGGGGGGGCCGCCAACCGGCGCGGCGCGATTCCCGCCCCCGCCGAATCTCCGGTGCCGGAGAATTTGGCAACCGGCGGGGGCGGGATTCACGCCAGCCCCCGGCGATTCTCCGACCCGGCGGGGGGTCGGAGAATAGAACATAGAACATAGAACATAGAAAATACAGCACAGAACAGGCCCTTCGGCCCACGATGTTGTGCCGAACCTTTGTCCCAGATTAATCATAGATTATCATTGAATTTACAGTGCAGAAGGAGGCCATTCGGCCCTTTGAGTCTGCACCGGCTCTTGGAAAGAGCACCCTACCCAAACTCAACACCTTCACCCAACACCAAGGGCAATTTGGACATTAAGGGCAATTTATCATTGGCCAATTCACCTAACCTGCACATCTTTGGATTGTGGGAGGAAACCGGAGCACCCGGAGGAAACCCACGCAGACACGGGGAGGACGTGCAGACTCCGCACAGTCAGTGACCCAAGCCGGAATCGAACCTGGGACCATGGAGCTGTGAAGCAATTGTGCTATCCACAATGCTACCGTGCTGCCCTTGAGAACAAATAAATCTACACTATATCATTTAACCGTAATCCATGTACCTATCCAATAGCTGCTTGAAGGTCCCTAATGTTTCCGACTCAACTACTTCCACAGGCAGTGCATTCCATGCCCCCACTACTCTCTGGGTAAAGAACCTACCTCTGATATCCCTCCTATATCTTCCACCTTTCACCTTAAATTTATGTCCCCTTGTAATGGTTTGTTCCACCCGGGGAAAAAGTCTCTGACTGTCTACTCTATCTATTCCCCTGATCATCTTATAAACCTCTATCAAGTCGCCCCTCATCCTTCTCCGTTCTAATGAGAAAAGGCCTAGCACCCTCAACCTTTCCTCGTAAGACCTACTCTCCATTCCAGGCAACATCCTGGTAAATCTTCTTTGCACCTTTTCCAAAGCTTCCACATCCTTCCTAAAATGAGGCGACCAGAACTGTACACAGTACTCCAAATGTGGCCTTACCAAAGTTTTGTACAGCTGCATCATCACCTCACGGCTCTTAAATTCAATCCCTCTGTTAATGAACGCGAGCACACCATAGGCCTTCTTCACAGCTCTATCCACTTGAGTGGCAACTTTCAAAGATGTATGAACATAGACCCCAAGGTCTCTCTGCTCCTCCACATTGCCAAGAACTCTACCGTTAACCCTGTATTCCGCATTCATATTTGTCCTTCCAAAATGGACAACCTCACACTTTTCAGGGTTAAACTCCATCTGCCACTTCTCAGCCCAGCTCTGCATCCTATCTATGTCTCTTTGCAGCCGACAACAGCCCTCCTTACTATCCACAACTCCACCAATCTTCGTATCATCTGCAAATTTACTGACCCACCCTTCAACTCCCTCATCCAAGCCATTAATGAAAATCACAAACAGCAGAGGACCCAGAACTGATCCCTGCGGTACGCCACTGGTAACTGGGATCCAGGCTGAATATTTGCCATCCACCACCACTCTCTGACTTCTATCGGTTAGCCAGTTCGTTATCCAACTGGCCAAATTTCCCACTATCCCATGCCTCCTTACTTTCTGCATAAGCCTACCATGGGGAACTTTATCAAATGCCTTACTAAAATCCATGTACACTACATCCACTGCTTTACCTTCATCCACATGCTTGGTCACCTCCTCAAAGAATTCAATAAGATTTGTAAGGCAAGACCTACCCCTCACAAATCTGTGCTGACTATCCCTAATCAAGCAGTGTCTTTCCAGATGCTCAGAAATCCTATCCTTCAGTACCCTTTCCATTACTTTGCCTACCACCGAAGTAAGACTAACTGGCCTGTAATTCCCAGGGTTATCCCTAGTCCCTTTTTTGAACAGGGGCACAACATTCGCCACTCTCCAATCCCCTGGTACCACCCCTGTTGACAGTGAGGACGAAAAGATCATTGCCAACGGCTCTGCAATTTCATCTCTTGCTTCCCATAGAATCCTTGGATATATCCCGTCAGGCCCGGGGGACTTGTCTATCCTCAAGTTTTTCAAAATGCCCAACACATCTTCCTTCCTAACAAGTATTTCCTCGAGCTTACCAATCTGTTTCACACTGTCCTCTCCAACAATATGGCCCCTCTCATTTGTAAATACAGAAGAAAAGTACTCGTTCAAGACCTCTCCTATCTCTTCAGACTCAATACACAATCTCCCGCTACTGTCCTTGATCGGACCTACCCTCGCTCTAGTCATTCTCATATTTCTCACATATGTGTAAAAGGCCTTGGGGTTTTCCTTGATCCTACCCGCCAAAGATTGTTCATGCCCTCTCTTAGCTCTCCTAATCCCTTTCTTCAGTTCCCTCCTGGCTATCTTGTATCCCTCCAATGCCCTGTCTGAACCTTGTTTCCTCAGCCTTACATAAGTCACCTTTTTCCTCTTAACAAGACATTCAACCTCTCTTGTCAACCATGGTTCCCTCACTCGACCATCTCTTCCCTGCCTGACAGGGACATACATATCAAGGACACGTAGCACCTGTTCCTTGAACAAGTTCCACATTTCATTTGTGTCCTTCCCTGCCAGCCTATGTTCCCAACTTATGCACTTCAATTCTTGTCTGACAACATCGTATTTACCCTTCCCCCAATTGTAAACCTTGCCCTGTTGCACGTACCTATCCCTCTCCATTACTAAAGTGAAAGTCACAGAATTGTGGTCACTATCTCCAAAATGCTCCCCCACTAACAAATCTATCACTTGCCCTGGCTCATTACCCAGTACTAAATCCAATATTGCCCCTCCTCTGGTCGGACAATCTACATACTGCGTTAGAAAAGCTTCCTGGACACACTGCACAAACACCACCCCATCCAAACTATTTGATCTAAAGAGTTTCCACTCAATATTTGGGAAGTTAAAGTCGCCCATGACTACTACCCTATGACTTCTGCACCTTTCCAAAATCTGTTTCCCAATCTGTTCCTCCACATCTCTGCTACTATTGGGGGGCCTATAGAAAACTCCTAACAAGGTGACTGCTCCTTTCCTATTTCTGACTTCAACCCATACTACCTCAGTAGGCTGATACTCCTCGAACTGCCTTTCTGCAGCTGTTATACTATCTCTAATTAATAATGCCACCCCCCCACCTCTTTTACCACCCTCCCTAATCTTATTGAAACATCTATAACCAGGGACCTCCAACAACCATTTCTGCCCCTCTTCTATCCAAGTTTCCGTGATGGCCACCACATCGTAGTCCCAAGTACCGATCCATGCCTTAAGTTCACCCACCTTATTCCTGATGCTTCTTGCGTTGAAGTATACACACTTCAACCCCTCTCCGTGCCTGCAAGTACTCTCCTTTGTCAGTGTTCCCTTCCCACTGCCTCATTACACGCTTTCGCGTCCTGAATATCGGCTACCTTAGTTGCTGGACTACAAATCCGGTTCCCATTCCCCTGCCAAATTAGTTTAAACCCTCCCGAAGAGTACTAGAAAACCTTCCTCCCAGGATATTGGTGCCCCTCTGGTTCAGATGCAACCCGTCCTGCTTGTACAGGTCCCACCTTCCCCAGAATGCGCTCCAATTATCCAAATACCTGAAGCCCTCCCTCCTACACCATTCCTGCAGCCACGTGTTCAACTGCACTCTCTCCCTATTCCTAGCCTCGCTATCACGTGGCACCGGCAACAAACCAGAGATGACAACTCTGTCTGTCCTGGCTTTTAACTTCCAGCCTAACTCCCTAAACTCTCGCCCCAGAACCTGTATCTTTCTCTCATTTCTCTTCTTTTCTCCTCTCATTCCCTTTCCAAGCTCATCTTGTCCATGGGATCCACCTCCTTCTCCCTTGCACCCCCCATTCCCACTAAATCGCTACCCATTCAAATTCAGGTAAAGGTGTGCTTCCCTCCCTTTCAGCATCACCAACTTCCCAAAATCCTAACGTGGGGCGTTGGCCACCGTGAATCCCACCCCCGCCGGGTCGGAGAATCGCCGGGGGCTGCCGTGAATCCCACCCCCGCCGGGTCGGAGAATCGCCGGGGGCCACCGTGAACCCCGCCCCCGCCGGGTCGGAGAATCGCCGGGGGCTGCCGTGAATCCCACCCCCGCCGGGTCGGAGAATCGCCGGGGGCCACCGTGAACCCCGCCCCCGCCGGGTCGGAGAATCGCCGGGGGCCACCGTGAACCCCGCCCCCGCCGGGTCGGAGAATCGCCGGGGGCTGCCGTGAACCCCGCCCCCGCCGGGTCGGAGAATCGCCGGGGGCCACCGTGAACCCCGCCCCCGCCGGGTCGGAGAATCGCCGGGGGCTGCCGTGAACCCCGCCCCCGCTGGGTCGGAGAATCGCCGGGGGCTGCCGTGAATCCCACCCCCGCCGGGTCGGAGAATCGCCGGGGGCCACCGTGAACCCCGCCCCCGCCGGGTCGGAGAATCGCCGGGGGCCACCATGAACCCCGCCCCCGCCGGGTCGGAGAATCGCCGGGGGCCACCGTGAACCCCGCCCCCGCCGGGTCGGAGAATCGCCGGGGGCCACCGTGAACCCCGCCCCCGCCGGGTCGGAGAATCGCCGGGGGCCACCGTGAACCCCGCCCCCGCCGGGTCGGAGAATCGCCGGGGGCCACCGTGAACCCCGCCCCCACCGGGTCGGAGAATCGCCGGGGGCCACCGTGAACCCCGTCCCCGCCGGGTCGGAGAATCGCCGGGTGCCACCGTGAACCCCGCCCCCGCCGGGTCGGAGAATCGCCGGGGGCCACCGTGAACCCCGCCCCCGCCGGGTCGGAGAATCGCCGGGGGCCACCGTGAATCTCACCCCCGCCGGGTCGGAGAATCGCCGGGGGCCACCGTGAACCCCGCCCCCGCCGGGTCGGAGAATCGCCGGGGGCCACCGTGAATCCCACCCCCGCCGGGTCGGAGAATCGCCGGGGCCACCGTGAACCCCGCCCCCGCCGGGTCGGAGAATCGCCGGGGGCCACCGTGAATCCCGCCCCCGCCGGGTCGGAGAATCGCCGGGGGCCACCGTGAACCCCGCCCCCGCCGGGTCGGAGAATCGCCGGGGCTGCCGTGAATCCCACCCCCGCCGGGTCGGAGAATCGCCGGGGCTGCCGTGAATCCCGCCCCCGCCGGGTCGGAGAATCGCCGGGGCTGCCGTGAATCCCACCCCCGCCGGGTCGGAGAATCGCCGGGGCTGCCGTGAATCCCACCCCCGCCGGGTCGGAGAATCGCCGGGGGCTGCCGTGAACCCCGCCCCCGCCGGGTCGGAGAATCGCCGGGGGCCACCGTGAACCCCGCCCCCGCCGGGTCGGAGAATCGCCGGGGGCCACCGTGAACCCCGCCCCCGCCGGGTCGGAGAATCGCCGGGGGCCACCGTGAACCCCGCCCCCGCCGGGTCGGAGAATCGCCGGGGGCCACCGTGAACCCCGCCCCCGCCGGGTCGGAGAATCGCCGGGGGCTGCCGTGAATTCCACCCCCGCCGGTTGCCGAAGTCTCCGGTACCGGATATTCGGCGGGGGCGGGAATCGGGCAGCGCCGGTTGGCGGGCCCCCCCCGCTCGATTCTCCAGCCCGAATGGGCCGAAGTCCCGCCGATAAATTGCCTGTCCCGCCGGCGTAAATTAGAGTACCTATTTACCGGCGGGACAAGGCGGCGTGGGCGGGCTCCGGGGTCCTGGGGGGGGGGGGCGCGGGGCGATCTGGCCCCGGGGGTGCCCCCACAGTGGCCGCGATCGGGGCCCACCGATCCGCGGGCGGGCCTGTGCCGTGGGGGCACTCTTTCCCTTACGCCTCCGCCACGGTCTGCACCATGGCGGAGGCAGAAGAGACTCCCTCCACAGCGCATGCGTGGGAAACTGTCAGCGGCCGCTGACGCTCCCGCGCATGCGCCGCCCGGAGATGTCATTTCCGCGCCAGCTGGCGGGGCAACAAAGGCCGTTTCCGCCAGCTGGCGGGGCGGAAATTCCTCTGGCGTCGGCCTAGCCCCTTAATGTTGGAGCTCGGCCCCCAAAGATGCGGAGCATTCCGCACCTTTGGGGCGGCGCGATGCCCGTCTGATTGGCGCCGTTTTGGGCGCCAGTCGGCGGACATCGCGCCGTTTGGGGAGAATTTCGCCCCTGGTGTCCCGCCACCCTGGAATAGTCCAGTCAATCACAGTCCCACTGGACCCAGGGTCGCAACACAGGTGAAATTAAAGTTACTTCAATATCCAATGGGCTCGATTCTCCACAGCCCTACACCGAAATCACGTTCGGCGTGGGGGCGGTGAATCCACTTTCACACCAAAATTGGGCCCGGCGCCGGTCTTGCGATTCTCCGGGACCCCAGAATCGGTGTGATCGCGGAGTACGCCGTGAGGCTGGCTGTTCATTGACAGCGGCCCGCCCAACAATCCTCCGCTCTCAACCGGCCTTCGCCACGGTCTCCACTATGGCGGAGGCGGAAGAGACTCCCTCCACTGTGCATGCGCGGGGATGCCGTGAGCGGCCGCTGACGCTCCTTCGTATGCGCCGCCCGGCAAAGTCATTTCCGCACCAGCTGGCGGGGCACCAAAGGCCTTTCCCGCCAGCTGGCGGGGCGGAAATCAGTCCGGTGCGGGCCTAGCCCCTCATGGTGAGGGCTCGGCCCCTCAAGATGCGGAGGATTCCGCACCTTTGGGGCGGCGCGATGCCGGACTGATTTGCGCCGTTTTTGGCGCCGGTCGGCGGACATCACGCCGCTTGCGGAGAATCCCGCCCACACATGTTTGTAAATATTAACAAAATTAACCTTATATTATTTAACAGTAATTAGTATTAAATTGGCAGCAATACAACTGGTTAACTGCTATCTAATTCCCAACTCTCCTTTCTAACTCACCGCAATCTATACACAGACATACACACTCAAACACACACACAAACACATAGTCACAAACACACACTCAAACACACACACAAACACATAGTCCCAACACACACACAGACACACACAAACACACACACAAACACATAGTCACAAACACACACTCAAACACACACACAAACACACACACAAACACATAGTCGCAAACACACACACAAACACAGACACACACACAAACACACACACAGACACACACACAAACACATAGACACAAACACACACACAAACACATAGTCGCAAACACACACACAAACACAGACACACACACAAACACACACACAGACACACACACAAACACATAGACACAAACACACACACAAACACACACACAGACACACACACAGGCACACACACAAACACACACACAAACACATAGTCACAAACACACACACAAACACATAGTCGTAAACACACACACAAACACATAGACACAAACACACACACAAACACACACACAGACACACACACAGACACACACAGGCACACACACAAACACACACACAAACACATAGTCACAAACACACACACAAACACATAGTCGCAAACACACACACAAACACAGACACACACACAAACACACACACAAACACATAGTCACAAACACACACTCAAACACACACACAAACACATAGTCACAAACACACACACAGACACACACAGGCACACACACAAACACACACACAAGCACATACTCACAAACACACACTCAAACACACACACAAACACACACACAAACACATAGTCGCAAACACACACACAAACACAGACACACACACAAACACACACACAGACACACACACATAGACACAAACACATAGACACAAACACACACACAAACACACACACAGACACACACAGGCACACACACAAACACACACACAAACACATAGTCACAAACACACACACAAACACAGACACACACACAAACACACACACAAACACATAGACACAAACACATAGACACAAACACACACACAAACACACACACAGACACCACCAAGTGAGATACCCCACTGCCTGCCCCCCTTCCCCCATCCCCCCTTGTCCATTCCCCCTTCCCCCCCTTCCCCCATATCCCCCTTCCCCCACAACCCCCTTCCCAATATCCCCCTTCCCCATATCCCCTCTTCCCCCATATCCCCCCTTCCCCATATCCCCATTCCCCATATCCCCCCTTCCCCCATATCCCCCTCCCCATATCCCCCTCCCCATATCCCCCCTCCCCATAACCCCCCTTCACCCATATCCCCCTTCCCCATATCCCCCTCCCCATAACCCCCTTCCCCCACAACCCCCTTCCCCCATATCCCCTTCCCAATATCCCCCCTCCCCATATCCCCCTCCCCATATCCCCCTTCCCCCATATCCCCCTCCCCATATCCCCCTTCCCCCACAACCCCTTCCCAATAGCCCCCTTTCCCCATATCTCCCTTCCCCATTACCCCCCTCGCCTTATCCCCCCTCCCCATATCCCCCTCCCCATATCCCCCTTCGCCCATATCCTCTTCCCCATATCCCCCTTCCCCCATATCCCCCCTCCCCATATCCCCCTTCACCCATATCCCCTTCCCCATATCCCCCTTCCCCCATAGCCACCTCCCCATATCCCCTTCCCCCATATCCCCTTCCCCATATACCCCTCCCCATATCCCCCTTCCCCATATCCCCCCTTCCCCCATATCCCCTTTCCCCATATCCCCCCTTCGCCCATATCCCCCCTTCTCCCATATCCCCCTTCCCCATATCCCCCTTCCCCTATATCCCCCTTCCCCATATCCCCTTCCACATATCCCCCTTACCCCATATCCCTCTTCCCCATATCCCCCTTCCCACATATCCCCCCTTCCCCCATATCCCCTTGCCCCATATCCCCCTCCCTGTATCCCCCTTCCCCCATATCCCCCTTCCCCCATATCCCCCTCCCCATATCCCCCTTCCCCATATACCCCTCCCCATATCCCCCTTCCCCATATCCCCCCTTCCCCCATATCCCCTTTCCCCATATCCCCCCTTTGCCCATATCCCCCTTTCTCCCATATCCCCCTTCCCCATATCCCCCTTCCCCTATATCCCCCTTCCCCATATCCCCTTCCACATATCCCCCTTACCCCATATCCCTCTTCCCCATATCCCCCTTCCCACATATCCCCCCTTCCCCCATATCCCCCTTGCCCCATATCCCCCTCCCTGTATCCCCCTTCCCCCATATCCCCCTTCCCCCATATCCCCCTCCCCATATCCCCCTTCCCCATATACCCCTCCCCATATCCCCCTTCCCCATATCCCCCCTTCCCCCATATCCCCTTTCCCCATATCCCCCTTCCCCCATATCCCCCTACCCCATATCCCCCTTCCCCATATCCCCCCTTCCCCTATATCCCCCTTCCCCATATCCCCTTCCACATATCCCCCTTACCCCATATCCCTCTTTCCCCCATATCCCCCCTTCTGCCTATCCCGGTCTGCGTGTCTAACCATGCATGCTGTATTGTGTATTGCAGACCAAACGTCGACCCACCTGTCCCCGCGGATGCCGACCGCCCCCAGGGCAGCCACGAGACAGGGACAGACCCGTCCCATTAGGCATACGATGCCCTCAGGACGATCCAGGGCGGCCACGACAGACCCGGAGCACCAGGCGGATGCCGCCCCCATCTAGTGCGAGAGCGGCAACGCCAGCGGGCCACACCCAACGACGAGGACGGCAGCCTCAGCAACAGGCCCCCGTCGCAGCCGACACAGGACACTGACGCACGGGACACAAGCACCCAGGAGACCCACATACAGAACACACCCACCCAGGAGACCCACATACAGGACACACCGACCCAGGACACACTGACCCAGGACACACCCACCCAGGACACTGACTCCCAGGACACCGACACACAGGACCGTAACACGCAGGACACCGACGCCCAGGACACTGACGCACACGGCACCCACACACAGGGGACGGATGGACAGGAATTACCATTCCAGAGGACCCCGGACTTCGGGTCGGATGAGGAGCACGCCATTACGCCACTGCTATCTCCTACACGCTCCACCATCGCAGAGACACTCACCTCGATTGGGTACTTTTGCGATGAGGCGTCTGGTACACTCACTGGTGCGCACAACACAGCCGTCCCGGTACAGCAGGTGGAGGTAGGAGCAGCCGAGGGGCCGGGCGGTCGGAGGGCAGCCCGGCGCAGGCAACCATCTGCCGCCCAGACGGGTCCCGGGTTCCTGGAGTTACCGCACCCACCCATAGACCCGATGCAGTCAGGGTCCAAGGGACGACCGAAGCGGGTGACGGCCGGCTTGCGGCTGCTGCAGACGCAGGTGGAGGAGTCCACCCGCGTGCAGGAGCAGGTAGTGGTGCCAGTCATGCGTGCCACCCAGGCCGACACTGCACGGGTGGCGTCCGCTGTGGAGGTAATGGGTGCGACGGTGTCAGACATGGGTCGCAGTATGCAAGGTGTGGGGCTTTCCGTGCAGGCGGCATCCATGGCCCAGGACATGGCTGCCCTCTCACAGGTAGCCATGAGCCAGAGCCAGCAGCAGATCGCAGAGGCGCTCAACGCCGTTGCCCAGTCTCTGCAGGCCGTGGCCCAGTCTCTGCAGGCCATTGCTGAGGGCATCAGCGCCATTGCCCAGGTGCTGGGGGGCATCGCCCAGACACAGACAGGGATGGCCAACTCCCTGAGCTCCATGGCTGCAAACCTGCAGACCCCTGTCGATACCAGCACGGGCCTCCAGGACTGGCAGCGCCAGGTGTCGGGGGAGCGTCGGGTGCTCGGTCCGTTCGCATCCCCGACCCATGTAGAGGCCCGGGGGCCATCGGGCACCCCGAGGGAGGAGGCGGTGCTGGGGCCCGTTCTGGGTCCCCCTGTAGGGGAAGTCCCGGAACACCGCGACACCTCGGACTCCCCCCCTTCCGTCCCAGGTGCATCTGGTGGGCAACGGGCAGGACAGGCTGGTAGCTCACCATCCCAGTCGCCCGAGCCGCAGCCTGGCCCATGTAGGCCGGGCCGTCCCAGAAAACGGCCGCCAAAGGGGTCCCTAGTCACAGGGCAGGAATCACAGGAGTCCACCTCCAGTTCTACTGTACCGTCTGGGGAACCACCTGAGGGGTGATAGAACGTCATCCTCAGGTGAGTGTGCTCCCGCCCTCCTCCGGGTTGCCCTGGCCATCCCCCCAGGCAGACGACGGGACCGTGCGCTGCAGTGTCACAGCTGCATGCAGGGACGGTCCGGGTGGAGGGTGGTACTATGGCCATGGGTCAGATATTGTCCAATGATGTAGAGCCCAGAGCTCATCGCAGGGCGGGTTGTCATCGTCCCCCATGGCCTGCAATAGACACGCTTCCACCGGCGACCGTGTGAGCCCGGCCCGTTGTGCCGCAGGTGGATGTGCAATGGAGGGATGGTGTGCATGTGGGTGGGGTGAGGGTGGTAGGCTGGTGCTGTACTGTGCTGTGTGCCATTTGTGCCCATACACGGTGATTCCCACCCCCCCTAGTCCGTGAACCGGGTGGTTATCAGCCTGTCCCGTGCCTGCTGGCCCAGCCGGTAACGGTGGGCAGCCTCCCATCCATGTCCAGCCCGTCTGTCCTGAACATTGCCCCCATCCTCCTCATCTGGGGAGGTCTGTGCCTCATCTTGCTGCTCCTCCCCTTCCCCCTCCTCTGCCTGCGGCACATCACCCCTCTGCTGGGCTGTGTTGTGCAGGACGCAGCAGACCACAATGATGCGGACGACCCTATCTGACGGGTACTAGAGGCCCCTCCAGAGCGGTCCAGGCACCGGAAACGCATCTGCAGCAGCCCAAAGCACCTCTCGATCACACCCTGGTCGCTGCATGGGCATCGTTGTAGCGGTTCTCCGCGTCAGTCTGTGGCCTCCATATAGGCGTCATCAACCACGACCGCAATGGGTAACCCCTGTCGCCCAGCAACCAGCCCCTCAGCCGGGGAGGGTGTCCCTCGAACATGGTGGGGATGAAAGATTGCGCCAATACGAATGAGTCGTGTACACAGCCCGGGTACCGGGCACAGACGTGCAGGATCCTCATGCGGTGATCACAGACCACCTGCACGTTCATGGAGTAGGTCCCCTTCCTATTCGTGAACACGGCCATGTTATCCGCAGGTGGCCGCACGGCGACGTGCATCCCATCGATCGCCCCCTGGACCATGGGCATCCTGGCCACGGCAGCGAATCCCGCTGCCCAGGCATCCTGGTTGGCCTGGTGCACAGGGAACTGGATGTAGCGGTCCGCAATGGCACACAGGGCGGCTGTCACTGCAGCAGTGCACCGATGTCTGCGAGATGCCGACAGGTCCCCACTCGGCAACTGGAATGACCCCGTGGCATAGATGTTCAGGGCCCCCATGACTTTGACGGCCACGGGGAGAGGGTGTCCTCCCCCAGGCCCACGCGGTGCCAGGTGTGCCATGAGATGGCAGATATGGGCGACGGTCTCCCGGCTCATCCGGAGTCTCCACCTGCATGCCCGGTCCGTGAGGTCCTGGTACGACGAGCGTGGCCGGTACACACAGGCCCTCATCGGGCGTCATCGTCGCCGTGGCACCGCGTCCTCCTCCTCCTCCTCGTCCTGTCGGGCGGGCGGCCCTCCAGCCTGGGCGGCTGCCACCTGCCTCCCTGCGGCCCGCTCCTCTGCGGCAGCCTCCGCCGCCTCCCTGGCACGCTCCTGCTCCAGCTCCCCCAGGGCAACATGTAGAGGTGCGGCTCCCACCACGGCGGCCAACATCGCTGGGTAATGACCAAACATGAAATGAAATGAAATGAAATGAAAATTGCTTATTGTCACAAGTAGGCTTCAAATGAAGTTACTGTGAAAAGCCCCTAGTCGCCACATTTCTGCGCCTGTTCGGGGAGGCTGGTACGGGAATTGAACCGTGCTGCTGGCCTGCCTTGGTCTGCTTTCAAAGCCAGCGATTTAGCCCAGTGTGCTAAATAACGGCCTGCAGGGAGAGGGGGCGGGGGGTGGGATAGATGACATGTCATCATTGCCCATACCTCCCCCCCCCCCCCACCTGCAGCCAGGGGCCATGGACTGCATGCTCGCGACTGTTGCCAGCTGGCACCTGGCCAGGTGGACACCCCCTCCCCACCTCTCCTCCCCGGCATGCACCCTCCTCAACGCCCCCCCCTCCCCAACTCCCACCCCCCTCCCCAACCCACCCCTTCCTCAACCGGCACGCACACTCCCCAACCTCCCCCTTCTCCTCCTCGCCACGTACCCTCCCCAACCCCCCTCCCCTCCCCCCCGGCACGCACCCTCCCCAACCCCCCCCTCCTCCCCGGCATGCACCCTCCCCAACACCCCCCCCCCACCCTCCACCCCGGCACGCACCCTCCCCAATCCCTCCTCCCCCTCCTCCCCGGCACGCACCCTCCCCAACCCCACACCCCTCCACCCCTCCACGAACCCTCCCAACCCCCCCTCCCCGGCACGTACTCTCCCCAACCCTCCCCTCCTCCCCGGTACACGCCCTCCCCAGCCCCCCCCCCCCCACTCGTCCCTGGCACGCACCCTCCCCAACCCCCGCCTCCCCAACCCCCCCCTCCCCAACCCCCCCCCCCTGTCCACCCTGTAACGCACCCTCCCCAATCCTCCACCTCCCCAACTCCCCCCCCATCTCCCCGGCACGCACCCTCCCCAACCCACCCCCTCCACAACCGCCCCCTTCTCCTCCCCGGCACACGCCCTCCCCAACCCCTCCCCCCCTCCCCGGCACGCACCCTCCCCAACCCCCCCTCCCCTCCTCCCCGGCACGTACCCTCCCCAACTCCCCCTCCTCCTCCCCGGCACACGCCCTCCCCAACCCCCCCCCCCCCCACTCCTCCCTGGCACGCGCCCTCCCCAACCCTCCCCTCCCCAACCCCCCCTTCTCCTCCCTGGCACGCACCCTCCCCAACCCCCCCCTCCCCCCCCTCTCTCCTCCCGGGCACGCACCCTCCCTAACCACCCCCTCCCCAAACCCCTCCTTCTCCTCCCTGGCACGCACCCTCCCCCTCCCCTCCCCCTCCCCCTCCCCTCCCCTCCCCCACCGCCTCTCCTCTCCCCCCCTGCCCCTCCCCTGCACGCACACGCCAACGGCTCCTGCAACAACCCCCACCAGCTGCGGCCGTGCCGTCACTTCTCCTGCGGCCGCCCCACACCGACCCCTAACTCCGCGCTGGCCGGCGTCAACCAGCCGACTGGTCGACGCCGTTAAATAGGTGGTTCGATTTACGCCGGCGTGACTCGTGGTCACGTTGGCGGGACTTCGGCCCATCCGCCCCGGAGAATTTGGGCGGCCCCAGGGGGCCCAGTGCGTCGCGCCGGCCCTCGCCATTCTGCGAGGCGGGCGGCGCGATTCACATCAATGGGATTTTTGGGTGGTCCGCGGGCGGCGGCGGCGCGGCAGGGCGGGATTTACGCCGCCCCCCCCGGTGATTCTCCGACCCGGCGGAGATCGGAGAATCCCGCCCATAGCCTCCCAAACGGAGCATCCAGCTCTATATGTCTAACAGTACTTCAGACACACACAACACAATGAAGACAAGCCCCTCTGCCTTCGCGTCGAATTGCATTCTTTTCATTAAAAAAACTAGAGGCATTAATTTGAAGCTATTAGCCAAATTGCATATTTAGAGAATGCCATTTATCAAAATTACTGCTCTAAAGACAGTCTTCAACCATCATTCCAGATAATTAATGTTGATTATCTGCACTCATTACTGTCAAACTCATGGCACGTACCGACAGGTTATATTAATCCTATTCAAATTCATAATTGTTCAATTTAATACAAATTCGTACTTAAGGAATAAATTTTGACCAGCTCCCTTTCCTTTATCTTTCACAAGCAAGTGCTTCAAGTGTTCTACCATTCTTTCATAACTTATCCCCAGAAGCATACTCTTACTCTGCTCGCCCAGTTATGTGGGCACCTCATCCCCACTCATTACCCTATCCCGCACTGATTCTTTTCCATTCACCACGTGTGAGGGTCAGTGGCTACTCAGCATTCATTGGCCGATCCTAATAGCCATTGAGAGATTGGTGTTGACCAACTTCCAGAACCACTGCAGTCCAATCTGGTGTAGGTACACCCACGTGGCTGTTAGGAAGCAGCCATATATTTGCAGGTCAGGTATGTGGCATAGAGGGTCACCTTCAGGTGGCGGCATTCCCATGCGTTTATGCCCCTTGACCTTCTAGGTGGTACAAATACGGATTGGGAAGGAGTTGGCAAAGGAGCCATGGCATTTCGCCACCCTGCATCTTCTAGACGGCACTCACTGCTGCTACTCTGAGCTGGCGGTGGAGGGGGTAAACGTTTAAGATGGTGGATGAGGGACCAATCAAGTGGGCTACTTACTCCTGGATGGTGTCGAGCTTCCTGAGCATTGGAGCTGTACTCATTCAGGCAATTGGAGAATTTTCCGTCACACTCCTGGGGCGACATTCTCCGCTATCGGCCAGATGTCGCCGACTGGCGCCCAAAATTGGCGCAAATCAGTCAGGCATCGCGCCACCCCAAAGGTGCGGAATCCACCGCATCTTTGGGGGCTGAGCCCCAACCTTAAGGGGCTAGGCCGGCGCTGGACGAATTTCCGCCCCGCCAGTTGGCGGAAAAGGCCTTTGGTGCCCCGCCAGCTGGCGCGGAAATGACATCTCCGGGCGGCGCATGCGCGGGAGCATTAGCGGCCGCTGACGGCATTCCCACGCATGCGCAGTGGAGGGAGTCTTTTCCGCCTCCGCCATGGTGGAGACCGTGGCGAAGGCGGAAGGGAAAGAGTGCCCCCAGGACCCCAGAGCCCGCCCGCGCCGCCTTGTCCCGCCGGTAAGGTAGGTGGTTTAATCTACGCCGGCGGGACAAGTATTTTAGCGGCGGGACTTCGGCCCATCCGGGCCGGAGAATCGCGGGGGGGGGGGGGGGGGGGAGGCGCCAACCGGTGCGGCGCGATTCCCGCCCCCGCCGAATATCCGGTGCCGGAGAATTCGGCAACCGGCGGGGGCGGGATTCACATCAGCCCCCGGCGATTCTCCGACCCCCCGCCCCTGACTTGTGCCTTTTGGATGGTGGGCCGGCTCTGGGGAATCAGGAGGTGAGCTACTTGCCAAAGGATACCCAACCTCTGACCTGTTACCAATGCTTCATTTTTTATGTGGCCGGCCGATAATTGGTTACGTTTCTGGCCATTGAAAATGCTGTGGCTCATCTGTGCAGAAAATGCAGGGATGGGACCGACATTGCAGTGAAATAACGAATTAAATGATTGTGTCAGTTTGCAGAATGTTTTGCTCTTAGTGAGTCCACAGCTCATGCTATAGGTGTGTGTGTGTCTGCCGGTGTGTGTGGTTGGGTGTGTGCCTGTGTGTGTGCTAGTATGTATGTGCCTATCGGTGTGTTTGTGCGTTTGTGCATGCGTGTGGTGTGCACGAGCATGTGTGTGTCTGTATGTCTGTGAACATAGAACATACAGTGCAGAAGGAGGCCATTCGGCCAATCGAGTCTGCACCGACCCACTTAAGCCCTCACTTCCACCCTATCCCCGGAACCCAATAACCCCTCCTAACCTTTTTGGACACTAAGGGCAATTTATCATGGCCAATCCACCTAACCTGCACGTCTTTGGACTGTGGGAGGAAACCGGAGCACCCGGAGGAAACCCACGCATACACGGGGAGGATGTGTAGACTCCGCACAGACAGTGACCCAAGCCGGAATCGAACCTGGGACCCTGGCGCTGTGAAGCCACAGTGCTAAACCACTATGCTACCGTGCTGCCTGTGTGTGTGTGTGTGTGCCTGTGTGCGTGTCTGTGTGGCGGGTGATTTACGAGGAGGAAGGGAGCCTCACCTGCACGGCCTCTCCTGAAATAGTATTGCAACCAACTTTGATATTTTGTTCAGAAACAAGTCAGAGCTGGAATCAAGCAGCGAGGCAGTCATGATCCCAGCTGAATATTGTCACTTCTATCAAATGTTCCTGGTTTTATGTTTAGCTTATTCTAGCTGTAATTGGTGCAAGTTTGCATTTTCACGCTAACTTAGTGCATGATGAATAAGGTATTAATTAGACAAAATTATTTGGGATGGACTTGAGTGCCTCGAGCCAACCAATTTTCCTAATTAAATGCTCACATTTAGTACAATTTCTGTCTGCTGGCTGCTTTCGACACATTAGTGACTTCAGTGATATCTCAAGTGTAGCCTTGGCGTCAAACATTTACAACAACAGAGGAAAGGAGCAAGAGGTTCTGGAGAAGGAAAGATTATTCTTTGACTCTTTGCCGGAAACATTCAACTGTAACTACCTGCCCCTCACTGACCACATTATTTCCTCACAGCAGGTACACCAACATCACCCAATGTGTGTTTGTCTGAACAGACACGGCTAAATGCTGATTACTGTGGTGTGAATTCCTAATATCAGTTTTGAAAGATGAACAGCAGCCCGGTTTGGCACGAGGCTTAATGTTCTGATTTGTTTGGCCATGAGGCCGTGGGGCAGTATTACCGTGGGCAGCATGGTAGCATTGTGGATAGCACAATTGCTTCACAGCTCCAGTGTCCCAGGTTCGATTCCTAGCTTGGGTCACTGTCTGTGCGGAGTCTGCACATCCTCCCCGTGTCTGCGTGGGTTTCCTCCGGGTGCTCCGGTTTCCTCCCACAGTCCAAAGATGTGCAGGTTAGGTGGATTGGCCGTGATAAATTGCCCTTAGTGTCCAAAATTGCCCTTAGTGTTGGGTGGGGTTGCTGGGTTATGGGGATAGGGTGCTCTTTCCAAGAGCTGGTGCAGACTCGATGGGCCGAATGGCCTCCTTCTGCACTGTAAATTCTATGATAACTATGACGATTACCATTAATAATAATAATCGCTTATTGTCACAAGTAGGCTTCAATGAAGTTACTGTGAAAAGCCCCTAGTCACCACATTCCGGCCCCTGTTCGGGGAGGCCGGTACGGAAATTGAACCCGCGCTGCTGGCTTTGGTCTCCATTACAAGCCAGCTGTTTAGCCCACTGTGCTAAACTAGTCCCATAATGGAGCTGCCCCGCACCGCGCCGGTTGGCGGCCGCTGGTAGCGGCCCCACCCGGCAATTCTCCGGCCCGCGATGGGCCGAGTGGCCGCCCGTTTTCGGCGGGTGCTGCCGACGTATGCTACAACAGGTATTTGCCGGCGGAACCTGGCTCCGTGGGCGGCCTCCGGGTCCTCGGTGGGGTGCGGGGGGATCTGGCCCCGGGGGGGTGCCCCCACGGTGGTCTGGCCCGCGATCTGGGTCCAGCGATCTGCAGGCGTGCCTGTGCCGTGGGGGCACTCTATTCTTCCTCGTCGGCCGCTGTAACAGTCCGCGATGGTCGTCGCGGAGATGAATGCCCCCTGCGCATGCGCTGGGATGACGCCAACTCGCGCCGGCCGGCGGAGGCCCTTCGGCACTGGTTGGCGTGGCGCCAAGCCCCTTCCTCCCTGGCCGGCACGACGCAAACCACTCCGGGGCCGGCCTAGCCCCTGAAGGTGCGGAGGATTCTGCACCTTCGGGGTGGCCCGACGCCGGAGTGATTCACGGCACTCCTTCCCGCCGGAGTGGCACGCCCTGCCGATTCCCGCAGAATCCCGCCTGTGATTCCTGATCCACAGCAATGTGGTTGACTCTGAAAATGCCCACATCCCATGAATGGAGGAAAAACAAAACCCACTGCCTCCCTCAGACTTGGAGGTGAGACAGTACCAACCAAACTGCAGCTGACACTGATGTTTCATAGGTAGATTTTGCAGTGGACAAGCAGCATTTGCTGTAATACGTCTGACCCAGAATTTGAGGTTAGCAACCTGGGGCGAAATTCTCCGTAATCGGTGCGATGTCCGCTGACTGGCGCCAAAAACGGCGCAAATCAGTCGGGCCTCACGCCGCCCCAAAGGTGCGGAATGCTCCGCATCTTTGGGGGCCGAGCCCCAACCTTAAGGGGCTAGGCTGGCGCCGGACAAATTTCCGCCCCACCAACTGGCGGAAAAGGCCTTTGGTGCCCCGCCAGCTGGCGCGGAAATGATATCTCCGGGCGGCGCATGCGCGGGAGCGTTAGCGGCCACTGACGGCATTCCCGCGCATGCGCTGTGGAGGGAGTCTCTTCCGCCTCCGCCATGGTGGAGACCCCGTGGCGAAGGTGGAAGGGAAAGAGTGCCCCCACGGCACAGGCCCGCCCGCGGATCGGTGGGCCCCGATCGCAGGCCAGGCCACCGTGGGGGCACCCCCCAGGGCCAGATTGCCCCGCGCCCCCCCAGGACCCCGGAGCCCGCCCGCGCCGCCTTGTCCCGCCGGTAAGGTAGGTAGTTTAATCTACGCCGGCGGGACAGGCATTTTAGCGGCGGGGCTTCGGCCCACCCGGGCCGGTGAATCGCGGGGGGAGGCCCGCCAACCGGCGCGGCGCAATTCCCGCCCCCGCCGAATATCCGGTGGTGGAGAATTCGGCAACCGGCGGGGGCGGGATTCACGCCAGCCCCCGGCGATTCGCCAACCTGGTGGGGGGTCGGAGAATCTCGCCCAAGAAAGAGAGAACGTCTTGGTTAGAAATTCAAGATGGAGGTTTCAGTGAATGTGAGAGAATAAGGCCATTAAAGGAAGTGAGAGAAGTGCACCAGTGCGGTACTCAAAGGGGGAGCCACAGTGGTTAGCACTTCTGCCTCACAGGACCAGGGACCCGGGTTCAGACATTAAGGTGTCCAGCAATGTGGTTGACTTTTCAATGCCCTCTGAAATGGCTGAACAAGCTTCTCAGTTCAAGGGCAATCAGGGATGGGCAATAAATGCTGGCCCGGCCCAGCGTCACCCACATCCCAGGAACGCTCAAGAATTAATTTGAAAAATTGGAATATTGACGTGTTAGGCTCAGGCGGTTTTTCATTCTGAACATGATTGATTTATTATCAAATGATCACACACTCAGGCTGCGAATTCAGCTCCTTGTGCTGATGGTGCCAGCAAACCACAGCAGTCCGAAACTCATAAGACATTTGGCAAGACCCATCTGGACTCCTCCAGCACGTCCTGCGCAATGCCCCCAAACTATATGGCGTTATTGTGGGCATACCGTGCATTCACCGGACGCATGCAGACTGAGTGGATTGTGACATGAGTTCACTTCAAATGCCGACATGGTCTGTCATTGTGGACCACACAGTTCCTGCTGAAACCCTAATCATCCCCAGGCCAACATGCGAATTGCAGCCCCCGGTATGGAACCTCATTCATTTTCCCCTCACGTTCTTCCCAGGAGGCCTCGCCGGGCAGCAGTGAGGAGTGGCAATCCATGCCGCACTCGCTCCTCTCTAACCTAAGGAGGCTGAAGCCAGTCGTAGCACTGAAATCAGTGAAATCAGACCAAATCTGAAGATTACGACTCAACTGCATGTTGCCATTAGCAACTGGGCCACTAGGGAAGCACACAGCGATAATATTTAACCTCAACACCAAAGTACCGTGATGAGTTTGCAATGCTGTTGTCGATCTGGCAGGTAGTTCATCATACCTTTCAGAGGATGCCGACTATTGGTTCTCTGTTAAGTTAGCAAACTTTGCTGACGTTTGCTGTTTCTCGACATGTCCTTTCAATGGTGGCTGCACTTGAACTCTCAGTACTGCTTCATAATTGCACAGCACTGTTACATCAGCTCAACAGAGAGTCACGTTGCTGAAACATTTCACCTTGTCCTCGACAGGACAAGTGCCAAAATGCTAAATTTCAAATCTCACAATTTATACTGAAGGGGAAAAGGGGGCGGGATTCTCCGACCCCGCCGACGGGTCCAAGAATCAGTGGGGGGCGGCGTGAATCCCGTCCCGCCGCTCCGACGCTGGCTGTCGAATTCTCCGCCGCGCGTTTTTGGGCGGGGATCGCGCCGCGCCGGTCGGGGGCCATTGACAGCGCCCCCCCCTGCCGATTCTCCGTGCCCCGATGGGCCGAGCGGCCGCCCGTTTCCAGCCGGTTCCGCCAGCGTGGATTAGACAAGGTCCATACCGGCGGGACCTGGCTTTCAGGGCGGCCTGCGGAGTCCTCGGGGGGGGCGCGGGGGGATCCGGCCCCGGGGGGTGGGCCCCCCACGGTGGCCTGGCCCGCGATCAGGGCCCACCAATCTGCGGGCAGGCCTGTGCCGTGGGGGAACTCTTTCCCTCCGTGCCGGCCTGTGTAAGGCTCCGCGATGGCCGGCGTGGAGAAGAAACCCCCTGCGTATGCGCAGGAATCATGCCGGCCGGCGGAGGCCCTTCGCTGCCGGTTGGCACGCCGCCAACCACTCCAGCGCCGGCCTAGCCCCCGGAATTGCGGAGGAGTCCACACCTTCCGGGCGGCCCGACGCCCGAGTGGTTCGTTCCACTCTTTGGCGCCGGTACAGCCCGCCCAGCTGATTGCGGGAGAATCATGCTCCGGTGTTGGTTGGCAAGTCAAATCTGATTGGCTGCGGTGTTACCATGTAGAAATCAATGGGGAACTATAGACTCTCCAATTTCCCAGGAAATTCAAAAGATTTGCAAGATTGGAACATCTTCCTTTTGTTTGTAGGTATGGGGGTGGGATTCTCCAATAAGGGGGCAATGTCCCCACGCCGGCTTGAAAAGCGGCACCAACCACTGCGGCATCAACGGTCCCCGACAATGGGGAATGCTCCTCCTCCTAGGGGGCTAGGTTGGCACCGGAGCGGTCCCCGCAGCTCCAGCCGGCGCGGAACGGCTGGCATGATTCCGCGCATGCGTGGAACAGCCGCGTATTTCCACACGTGCGTGCTACGGCCAGCGTGATTCCGCACATGCGCAGGGGTTTCCTTCTCCACGCCGGCCCTGGGCAATATGGTGGACTCTGACAGGGGCTCGGCGCGGAGTAAAATAGGCCCCAACGGAATCAACCTGCCCACCGATCGTTAGGACCCGATCGCGGGCCAGGCCCCCGTGGGGGCCCCCCCATGGGTCGGATCTCCCTCCCCTTGCAGACTCACCTTCCAGATCCCGCCGTGTGGGACCTGAGTAACCCACGCCGGCAGGATCTAGGCCAAACTCGTCGGCCACTCGGCCCATCGGGGCCCGGAGGATGCCGGGGGGTGGGTGGGGTGGGGGCGCTGTCAACGGCCCCCGACTGGCGCGGCGGGGATCCCGCGAGCACCCGGGAATTGCCGCCGGAGAATGGGGAAGCCGGCGTTGGGGCGGCGGGGCGTGATTTTTGCGTCCCCCGGGGGATTGTCCAGCGCAGGTCGGAGAATCGCGGCCGAGGTTCCTGAGTCTGAATGTCCATCAGTTGGAGCGAACATAAATGAACCACATTACGATTTTGACTGATTATTTGAAACTAGTTGTTAGTGTAGCTATTAACGCACCACTCAGGATTGTTCGGCACAGAATCATACCAAACAATGGCCGAATTCTCCTGTTCTCCCGCCGGACATGAATCTTCACTGATTGGCACTTGCGGCAGAAGCGCAAAACCAGAGGTGATTCCCTATTCCTTGTCATGCAAACCTATGCATGGCCGGGATTAAGAGGGATTCCCAATCCCGCTGTGGGGCCACCATTTTGAGTGGGCAGCCCGATAGCGAGGTCCAGCTATTGGTCCCGCTCCTCTCCACAATGCAATTCCGCCCTCCCACCACCATGGGATTTTACATAATACCGCCCCCCCCACAATATGAGGGTGACCCGACCCCCCCTACCAGAGACCTTAATTGCAGAGACCCCAACCATAGACCCACATAAGAGAGACCCCCCAATTACAGAGGTCCACGCCAGAAAGCCTCCCATTACAGAGACCCTTGCCTGGAAGCCCCCCATTACAGGAACCCCTGTCGGGAAGCCCCCCCCATTACAGAGACCCTTGACGGGAAGTGCCCCATTACAGGAACCCCTGCCTGGAAGCCCTCCATTACAGGAACCCCTGGCGCGAAGACCCCATTACAGAGACCCCTGTCGGAAAGCCCCCCATTACAGAGACTCCTGCCTGGAAGCCCCCTCTTACAGGAACCCCTGTCGGGAAGCCCCCCATTTCAGAGACCCCAGTTGGGAAGCTCCCCATTACAGGAACCCCTGTCGGGAAGCCCCTCATTTCAGAGACCCCAGTCGGGAAGCTCCCCATTACAGAGACCCCTGTCTGTAAGCCCCGCATTACAGGAACCCCTGTCGGGAAGCCCCCCCATTACAGAGACCCCTGACAGGAAGTGCCGCATTACAGGAACCCGTGCCTGGAAGCCCCCCATTACAGGAACCCCTGTCGCGAAGCGCCCCATTACAGAGACCCCTGCCTGGAAGCCCCCCATTTCAGAGACCCCAGTCAGGAAGCCCCGCATTCCAGAGACCCCTGTCGGGAAGCCCCCCAATTACAGGAACCCCTGTCGGGAAGCCTCCCATTACAGAGACCCATGCCAGGAAGCCCCCATTACAGAGACCCATGCCGGGAAGCCCCCCATTACAGGAACCCCTGTCGCGAAGCCCCCCATTACAGAGACCCCTGCCTGGAAGCCCCCCATTACAGAGACCCATGCCGGGAAGCCCCCATTACAGGAACCCCTGTCGGGAAACCCCCATTAAAGGAACCCCTGCCGGGAAGCCCCCATTACAGGAACCCCTGTCGGGAAGCCCCCCATTTCAGAGACCCCAGTCGGGAAGCCCCCCATTACAGGAACCCCTGCCGGGAAACCCCCATTACAGGAACCCCTGCCGGGAAGCCCCCCATTACAGGAACCTCTGCCAGGAAGCCCCCCATTATAGAGAACCCTCTTGGGAAGCCCCCTATTATAGAGAAGCCTGTCGGGAAGCCCCAAATTATAGAGAACCCTGCCTGGAAGCCCCCATTACAGGAACCCCTGCCAGGAAGCCCTCCATTACAGGAACCCCTGTCGGGAAGCCCCCATTACTGGAACCCCTGTCGGGAAGCCCCCATTACTGGAACCCCCACGGTGGCCTGGCCCGCGATCAGGGCCCACCAATCTGCGGGCAGGCCTGTGCCGTGGGGGAACTCTTTCCCTCCGTGCCGGCCTGTGTAAGGCTCCGCGATGGCCGGCGTGGAGAAGAAACCCCCTGCGTATGCGCAGGAATCATGCCGGCCGGCGGAGGCCCTTCGCTGCCGGTTGGCACGCCGCCAACCACTCCAGCGCCGGCCTAGCCCCCGGAATTGCGGAGGAGTCCACACCTTCCGGGCGGCCCGACGCCCGAGTGGTTCGTTCCACTCTTTGGCGCCGGTACAGCCCGCCCAGCTGATTGCGGGAGAATCATGCTCCGGTGTTGGTTGGCAAGTCAAATCTGATTGGCTGCGGTGTTACCATGTAGAAATCAATGGGGAACTATAGACTCTCCAATTTCCCAGGAAATTCAAAAGATTTGCAAGATTGGAACATCTTCCTTTTGTTTGTAGGTATGGGGGTGGGATTCTCCAATAAGGGGGCAATGTCCCCACGCCGGCTTGAAAAGCGGCACCAACCACTGCGGCATCAACGGTCCCCGACAATGGGGAATGCTCCTCCTCCTAGGGGGCTAGGTTGGCACCGGAGCGGTCCCCGCAGCTCCAGCCGGCGCGGAACGGCTGGCATGATTCCGCGCATGCGTGGAACAGCCGCGTATTTCCACACGTGCGTGCTACGGCCAGCGTGATTCCGCACATGCGCAGGGGTTTCCTTCTCCACGCCGGCCCTGGGCAATATGGTGGACTCTGACAGGGGCTCGGCGCGGAGTAAAATAGGCCCCAACGGAATCAACCTGCCCACCGATCGTTAGGACCCGATCGCGGGCCAGGCCCCCGTGGGGGCCCCCCCATGGGTCGGATCTCCCTCCCCTTGCAGACTCACCTTCCAGATCCCGCCGTGTGGGACCTGAGTAACCCACGCCGGCAGGATCTAGGCCAAACTCGTCGGCCACTCGGCCCATCGGGGCCCGGAGGATGCCGGGGGGTGGGTGGGGTGGGGGCGCTGTCAACGGCCCCCGACTGGCGCGGCGGGGATCCCGCGAGCACCCGGGAATTGCCGCCGGAGAATGGGGAAGCCGGCGTTGGGGCGGCGGGGCGTGATTTTTGCGTCCCCCGGGGGATTGTCCAGCGCAGGTCGGAGAATCGCGGCCGAGGTTCCTGAGTCTGAATGTCCATCAGTTGGAGCGAACATAAATGAACCACATTACGATTTTGACTGATTATTTGAAACTAGTTGTTAGTGTAGCTATTAACGCACCACTCAGGATTGTTCGGCACAGAATCATACCAAACAATGGCCGAATTCTCCTGTTCTCCCGCCGGACATGAATCTTCACTGATTGGCACTTGCGGCAGAAGCGCAAAACCAGAGGTGATTCCCTATTCCTTGTCATGCAAACCTATGCATGGCCGGGATTAAGAGGGATTCCCAATCCCGCTGTGGGGCCACCATTTTGAGTGGGCAGCCCGATAGCGAGGTCCAGCTATTGGTCCCGCTCCTCTCCACAATGCAATTCCGCCCTCCCACCACCATGGGATTTTACATAATACCGCCCCCCCCCACAATATGAGGGTGACCCGACCCCCCCTACCAGAGACCTTAATTGCAGAGACCCCAACCATAGACCCACATAAGAGAGACCCCCCAATTACAGAGGTCCACGCCAGAAAGCCTCCCATTACAGAGACCCTTGCCTGGAAGCCCCCCATTACAGGAACCCCTGTCGGGAAGCCCCCCCCATTACAGAGACCCTTGACGGGAAGTGCCCCATTACAGGAACCCCTGCCTGGAAGCCCTCCATTACAGGAACCCCTGGCGCGAAGACCCCATTACAGAGACCCCTGTCGGAAAGCCCCCCATTACAGAGACTCCTGCCTGGAAGCCCCCTCTTACAGGAACCCCTGTCGGGAAGCCCCCCATTTCAGAGACCCCAGTTGGGAAGCTCCCCATTACAGGAACCCCTGTCGGGAAGCCCCTCATTTCAGAGACCCCAGTCGGGAAGCTCCCCATTACAGAGACCCCTGTCTGTAAGCCCCGCATTACAGGAACCCCTGTCGGGAAGCCCCCCCATTACAGAGACCCCTGACAGGAAGTGCCGCATTACAGGAACCCGTGCCTGGAAGCCCCCCATTACAGGAACCCCTGTCGCGAAGCGCCCCATTACAGAGACCCCTGCCTGGAAGCCCCCCATTTCAGAGACCCCAGTCAGGAAGCCCCGCATTCCAGAGACCCCTGTCGGGAAGCCCCCCAATTACAGGAACCCCTGTCGGGAAGCCTCCCATTACAGAGACCCATGCCAGGAAGCCCCCATTACAGAGACCCATGCCGGGAAGCCCCCCATTACAGGAACCCCTGTCGCGAAGCCCCCCATTACAGAGACCCCTGCCTGGAAGCCCCCCATTACAGAGACCCATGCCGGGAAGCCCCCATTACAGGAACCCCTGTCGGGAAACCCCCATTAAAGGAACCCCTGCCGGGAAGCCCCCATTACAGGAACCCCTGTCGGGAAGCCCCCCATTTCAGAGACCCCAGTCGGGAAGCCCCCCATTACAGGAACCCCTGCCGGGAAACCCCCATTACAGGAACCCCTGCCGGGAAGCCCCCCATTACAGGAACCTCTGCCAGGAAGCCCCCCATTATAGAGAACCCTCTTGGGAAGCCCCCTATTATAGAGAAGCCTGTCGGGAAGCCCCAAATTATAGAGAACCCTGCCTGGAAGCCCCCATTACAGGAACCCCTGCCAGGAAGCCCTCCATTACAGGAACCCCTGTCGGGAAGCCCCCATTACTGGAACCCCTGTCGGGAAGCCCCCATTACTGGAACCCCTGCCGGGAAGCCCCCCATTACAGGAACCCCTGCCTGGAAGCCCCCATTACAGGAACCCCTGTCAGGAAGCCCCCCATTATAGAGAACCCTGTCGGGAAGCCCTCCATTACTGAGACCCCTGCCTGGAAGCCCCCCATTACAGGAACCCCTGTCGGGAAGTCCCCCATTACTTCTTACTTCCTCTTTTTCTCCGCAGAAAGCATTTAACTCTCTTTGCAATGGTCCAAAAGCTGTCAATCATATAAACAATCATATGTTTATCAACATTGCGATTGGATTCACAGCTGATGACATGAAATCCACTCAAGCGTGAAGGGAAATAAGGTTAAACAATCCAGGCAGCTGGCAGTGTGTGGAAGCTGTCAATCACAGCCCAGTAAAATCAAGTTCTCATAGATATGAATGAAAGCCTTGCTGATCAATGATCTGAGGGGGTTTAAACCCAGCTGGTGTGATGTTTGACAGGTGCTGCTTCCTCTACCTGAGCCAGCAGGCGTATTGCACAGGTGAGTTTTAAAGCAGTGGTTTTTTTCACTGTTTCTGACTGGACTGCTCTCTAGTTTCCAGGCAGGGGTTCCAGGGACCAGCACCGGGGTCAGCAATGCCGTCTGGGAGGCAGTGGCAGCGGCTGTCAGTGCGGACAGCAGGACCATTGGGACCGCCGTTCAATGTAGGAAGAAGACCCATGACCTCCACCGAGCTGCAAGGGGAAGTTCCCACCTCTCTCCTGGCATCAGTTCCACCAGCCACCCCTCAAATTCCCGAACCGACACCGTTCAGAGGGCGGGAATGAGCACGCTGTCAGCAGAAAGACAAGAATCAGACTTTGGCATAAACTGAGGGGGACCAGAGCTTACCTCACAGTGAGTGATCAGCACTCTCCTGCCTGGCATATTGACCCGCTGACAGTGCCAACACAGGCCCATCACCCTGGAGTGATGTTACACAGACCCTTGGAGCGTGGAACAGGGAGGCCGGGGAAAGGGCATTGTGAGGGGGGGTGGGGAATGGGGTGGGAGGGAGGGAAATGGGGTGGTGGGGTTGTAGAACAACAATAGAACATTACAGCGCAGTCCAGGCCCTTCGGCCCTCGATGTTGCGCCGATCTGTGAACCCACTCTAAAGCCCATCTACACTATTCCCTCATCGTCCATATGCCTATCTAATGACCATTTAAATGCCCTTAATGTTGGCAAGTCTACTACTGTTGCAGGCAGGGCATTCCACGCCCTTATTACTCTCTGAGTAAAGAACCTACCTCTGACATCTGTCTTATATCTATCTCCCCTCAATTTAAAGCTATGTCCCCTCGTGCTAGACATCACCATCTGAGGAAAAAGGCTCTCACTGTCCACCCTATCCAATCCTCTGATCATCTTGTATGCCTCAATTAAGTCACCTCTTAACCTTCTTCTGTCGAACGAAAACAGCCTCAAGTCTCTCAGCCTTTCCTCATAAGATCTTCCCTCCATACCAGGCAACGTCCTGGTAAATCTCCTCTGCACCCTTTCCAATGCTTCCACATCCTTCCTATAATGCGGCGACCAGAACCAGTGTTTTGTACAGCTGCAACATGACCTCATGGCTCCTAAACTCAATCCCTCTACCAATAAAAGCTAACACACCGTACGCCGTCTTAACAACCCTCTCAACCTGAGTGGTGTAATGATCATTCGAGGAGGTGCCGGGAAGGGGGGTGGGGGGGTGGGGGGGGGGGGGGGGGGGTGGATTCAGGGAAAGTCTTGGTACCCATCTCCACCTGGTTGTAACATGAATTAGCCAGATGCCGACGGCCAGTGCGCTCCCAAGGCTATGCTTCCAGGATGCTTGCCAGCGTGAGATAAAGACTCTGCACGCCGATAATCACACCTGGAGCCACTATGTGGTGAAAGAGCGAAATGGTGACACCTCCGTTTCCCTGGAATACACCACCACAAATGCCAGCGGCTACAGCAGCTTGGCACAGGCGCCAACACCGAAAACACAACCCGTAAAGTCTCTTGGCAGCTTCACGTGCGGCACTTGTAGCAGTCGCCCCTCAGGGCCTGAACACATATCTGCAGAGCTGCACTAAAGGAAAGCTCCCCCCCATCCTCCCTCACCCCCATCCCCTGCAGCTGTTAAATAAATTATTTGTTGCCTCTCCAGCATCTCACGCCGATGGAAGGATGCCAGTACAATTTATGTGCTGCGCTTCAGTCTAATGGTCTAATGATCAAATATCAAGAAGCATGGGATTGCTGCGAAAGTATTGTTTGGCTATGTCAATAACTCATGTAAAGTTTGAAAAGGCACAGAAATAGAACCAATTCGACAGACGCTCAGACACCAACCTGTGTCAGTCAACAACGCCACTGGCATTTTTAGAAAATGGCTGCATAACTGAGATAGTAGATGAAGCTTAATAGGTTTTCTCTACATTACTGACTCAGAGAAAGCGTAGTACATTGGCGAGACCATGCAGACGCTGCGACAACGGATGAACTGACATCGCGCGACAATCGACAGGCAGGAATATTCCATTCCAGTCGAGAACACTTCCGCAGTCAAGGGCATTCAGCCTCTGGGGCGAAATTCTCCAGTATCGGCGTGATGTCTGCCGACCGGCGCCAAAAACGGCGCTAATCAGTCCGGCATCGCGCTGCCCCAATGGTGCGGAATCCTCCGCATCTTGGGGGGCTGCGCCCTAACCTTGAGGGGCTAGGCCCACGCCGGACTGATTTCTGCCTCGCCAGCTGGCGGAAAAGACCTTTGGTGCCCCGCCAGCTGGCCCGGAAATGACATCTCCGGGCAGCGCATGCACGGGAGCGTTAGCGGCCGCTCACGGCATCCCCGCGCATGCGCTCTGGAGGGAGTCTCTTCCGCCTCCGCCATGGTGGAGACCGTGGCGAAGGCGGAAGGAAAAGAGTGCCCCCACGGCACAGGCCCGCCCGCGGATCGGTGGGCCCCGATCGCGGGCCGGGCCACCGTGGGGGCACCCCCCGGGGCCAGATCGCCCCGCGCCCCCCTCAGGACCCCGGAGCCAGCCCCCGCCGCCTTGTCCCGCCGGTAAGAGAGGTGGTTTAATCCACGCCGGCGGGACAGGCATTCTAGCAGCGGGACTTAGGCCCATCCGGGCCAGAGAATCGCGGGGGGGGGGGGGCGGCGCCAACCGGCGCGGCACGATTCCCGCCCCCGCCGAATCTCCGGTGCCGGAGAATTCGGCAACCGGCGGGGGTGGGATTCACGCCAGCCCCCGGCGATTCTCCGGCCTCATTACATCTTAACTATTTACAACAGTAATGTACATTTCAAAATGAAGCAATTAATCGATCTGGGGCCCTGGTCGTCCTCTGCGATCGTCGTAGCTTTGGTGGTGATGCCGGTGGAGGTTCGGGCGTCTGTGACTCCGGGAGCGTGGTTTTGGCTTCTGTGGCAGCTTCATCACCCCTGGTGGAAGGACCGACTGACCTGGGAACGGGTCGGCTGTGGGGTGCGCCGGTGGGCAGGGCATAGACAGGGCCGGTGGAAGAACCGATCCACCTGGGAAGGGGGCGCTGTGGGGTGCGCCGGTGGGAGGGAGGGTGGGACTGGTAGCGGGGGTGTGTGTGGGGATCCAGCGGGTGCCAGGTCCTGTAGGGAGACCATATCCTGTCAGCCGTCGGGGTACGCCACGTAGGCAGACTGAGGGTTAGCATGGAGGAGATGGACCCTCTCGACCAATGGGTCCGATTTGTGCGCCCGCACATGTTTTCGGAGCAGGACGGGTCCGGGAGCTGCCAGCCAGGTCGGGAGCGAGGTCCCAGAGGAGGACTTCCTGGGGAAGACAAGGAGACATTCATGAGGTGTTTGGAGGGCATCCGGGAGGACATCCTGCCAGCGGGAGACTGGGAGATTCCTGGACCGCAGGGCCAGTAGGACGGTCTTCCAGACCGCTCTGTTCTCCCTCTCTACCTGTCCGTTTCCCCGGGGGTTGTAACTGGTCGTCCTGCTCGAGGCAATGCCCTTGCTGAACAGGAATTGATGCAGTTCATTGCTCATAAAGGAGGACCCCCTATCACTGTGTATGTAGGCGGGGAAACCGAACAGCGTAAAGATACTATGGAGGGCTTTTATGACGATGGTTGCGGTCATGTCGGGGCAGGGGATGGCGAATGGGAACCGAGAATACTCGTCAATCACGTCCAGGAAGTACGTGTTGCGGTCGGTTGAGGGGAGGGGGCCTTTGAAATCCACACTGAGGCATTCAAAGGGACGAGAAGACTTTATCATGGAGGGCTCGGAGGCGGTCCACTTGTGCGTTGGTACATGTGCCGCGGGATAGGGCATCAGGAGGCTCATTTAGCTTCCCGGGACGATACAAGATCTCATAGTTGTAGGTGGAGATTTCGATCTTCCACCGTAAGATCTTGTCGTTATTTATCTTGCCCCGCTGTGCATTATCGAACATGAAAGCAACCGACCGTTGGTCAGTGAGGAGAGTGAATCTCCTGCCGGCCAGGTAATGCCTCCAATGTCGCACAGCTTCTACTATGGCCTGGGCCTCCTTTTCGACTGAGGAATGGCGGATTTCGGAGGCGTGGAGGGTGCGTGAGAAGAAGGCCACGGGCCTGCCCGCTTGGTTGAGGGTGGCCACCAGAGCTACGTCGGATGCGGCGCTTTCGACCTGGAAGGGGAGGGACCCGTCGATGGCGTGCATCGTGGCCTTTGCAATGTCTGCTTTGATGCGGCTGAAGGCCTGGCGGGCCTCTATCGACAGGGGAAAACGGTGGATTAGATCAGTGGACAGGCCTTGTCCGCATAGTTGGGGACCCACTGGGCATAGTAGGAAAAATAACCGAGGCAGCGCTTCAGGGCCTTGGAGCAGTGCGGGAGGGGGAACTCCATAAGGGGGCGCAAGCGTTCAGGGTCGGGGCCTATAACTCCATTTCGCTCTACGTACCGAGGATGGCTAGGCGGTCGGTGCTGAACACGCATTTATCCTTGTTATATGTGAGGTTAAGGACTTTTGCGGTCTGGAGGAATTTTCGGAGGTTGGTGTTGTGGTCGTGCTGGTCGAGGTCGCAGATGGTGACATTATCGAGGTACGGGAATGTGGCCCGTAACCGTACCGGTCAACCATTTGGTCCATCTCTCGTTGGAAGACCGAGACCCCATTAGTGACACCTAAGGGAACCCTTAAGAAGTGGTAGAGCCGCCCATCTGCTTCGAAAGCAATGTATTTACGGTCACTAGTGCGGATGGGGAGCTGGTGGTAGGCGGACCTAAGATCCACCGTGGAGAAGACCTTGTATTGCGCGATCCTATTCACCGGTTCGGATATGCGGGAGCGAGGGTACATGTCCAGCTGTGTAAACCTGTCGATGGTCTGACTGTAGTCGATGACCATCTTATGCTTGTTCCCGGTCTTTACAACCACTACTTGAGCTCTCCAGGGGCTGTTGCTAGCCTCAATGACACCTTCCCTCAGTAACCATTGGCTCTCTGACCTAATAAAGATCCGGTCCTGGGCACTATACCGTCTGCTCCTGGTGGCGACTGGTTTGCAATCCGGGGTGAGGTTCGCAAACAGGAAAGGCGGATCGACCTTGAGGGTCGTGAGACTGCAGACAGTGAGGGGGGGTAGAGGGCCGCCGAATTTGAAAGTTAGACTTTGGAGGTTGCACTGAAAATCCAACCCTAGTAGTGTGGCCGCGCATAGGTGGGGAAGGACGTAGAGTCGGTAGTTTTTGAACTTCCTTCCCTGGACCGTGTGGTTAGCTACACAAAACCCCTTGATCTCTACTGAGTGAGATCCGGAGGCCGGGGAGAATTTTTGATGAAAGGGATGGACGGGGAGAGAACACCGTCTTACCGTGTCAGGGTGTATGAAGCTCTCCGTGCTCCCAGAGTCGATTAGGCAGGACGTTTCATACCCATTGATAAGCACCGTCGTCTTAGCAGTCGACAGTGTTCGGGGCCGAGACTGGTCCAGGGTCCCCGAGGCTACTCGTGCCAGCAGGTGAATGTTCTCTTCGGGCGGTGTGTGGTCAGCCGAACTGGGGTCCTGGGAGTCCATCCAAGATGGCGGCGTCCATTGGTCGCACATGGCTGCGGGTGCACAAAATGGTGGCGCCCATCCATCGCACGTGGCGTCCGCGGGACAAGATAGCGGCGCCTGGAGGTCGCACGTGACCCTGGAGGAGGAAAATGGCGGCACACGGGGACCGTGGAGCGGGTTGTGATGGCGGTCCGTATTCGCCTCCGGAGACTGCAGCGACCGCCCAGGCCTGGCATACCGCCACGAAGTGGCCCTTTTTGCTGCATCCCTTGCAGGTGGATGAACGGGCCGGATAGCGCTGTCGGGGGTGCTTGGTTTGCCCGCAAATATAGCAGCGGGGCCCCCCGGGGTTGCCAGGCCGTCTCGCAGCTCAAACTTGTGGGGGGATGGGAGATACCTCGGGGTCGGCCGCGGGGGGGGGGGGGGTTCCACGCTGCCCAGGGTGCTGCCGTGCGGTCGGGGACGTAAGCGCGGGTGTTTCGGGAGGCCACACTCAGGGAGCCGGCAAGGGCCCATGCCTCATTGAGACCGAGGCCAATCGCTGGCAGATTTGGGAGGACAGCATACCTGCAACGAAAGCGTCCCGGATCAAAAGTTCTGTGTGGTCGCTCGCCGAAACTTGCGGGCAGCTGCAGTTTCTCCCCAACACCAGGAGCGCATGGTAGAATTCTTCCAGAGTTT
This sequence comes from Scyliorhinus torazame, assembly GCF_047496885.1. Lineage (NCBI taxonomy): Eukaryota > Metazoa > Chordata > Chondrichthyes > Carcharhiniformes > Scyliorhinidae > Scyliorhinus > Scyliorhinus torazame. The sequence continues at coordinate 376,594,634 of NC_092708.1, forward strand.
CCCCAGGGATTTGTCGCCTCATCGCTAGTAGATGTCGGGTGAAGACCTGGTTTACAGGGCGAATATAATGTCCTTTCAGCAGCTCCATTGCGGCATCAAAATCGTCCGCGTCCTCGATGAGGGTGTAAATTTCGGAGCTCACCCTCGAGTGCAGAACTTGTAGTTTCTGTTCTCCCGTGGGTGTGTTTTCGGCCATTCCGAGATATCCCTTGAAGCACGCCAGCCAGTGCTTGAAGGTTGCCGCTGAGTTTGCCGCGGGGGGGCGGCGGGGGGGGGCTGAGTTGCAGACACTCCGGCTTGATTTGACCTCCATTCTTTAAAAACTAGCTTATTAAATTGATGCACGATCAATAACCCCAGAAACGAGATTGGAGACATTCGAAGGCTGTAATATGTTAGATGTTTCCCTCAGCAGCGCAGGTACAGAAGAAAACTGCTGGGGCGGCACGGGCTCTTATACCCCACCTTGCAGGGCGGAGTTAACATACAAGCTTAACCAATGGAAACAAGCACATTCTCCTCCAATGGTATTCCGGCATTACCAGGTACCGTAATCCTCCTAACACAGACTACCACATAGGGAAAGTTTTATTGAAGCAGAAAACATTTTAAAATCAAGTGCGATTTTACAAAGTAAAATTCTGCTCTGGGACACACAATTAAGCAGTTACTCTGTAGCTATTCCATGTCCCAACATGCCAAGGTAGATAATGCATTGAACCTGCTCCTGCTTCCTCCAGGACCAGTCCATGAATATGGAAAAAATTCCTGTCACACCGTCATTAACCTGTTGATTTTAAATTAGGTTACCAATTCCATTAAAATAGAACAGAGAGGAATGAATGTGAACACGTTAATTGGTGTAGTGAAAGTAGCACACGGCAGACATTACACCCATCAATATTTCTTTAAGGATGATGAGAAAAATGGAACAATGGTTTGTGGAATGATATATTTGGGATGGGGGGGGGGGATTGAAGCTCTGCCACAAGAAGCTCGATGGTGTCCTTGAGGATGAAGCCACTACAAATTATTTATACAGTAGACATCTCCAGCGTGAAGCAGGGGGATTTGGGGGGGTGGGGGGGTTGTTTGTGAGGCTGGAAAATGACCGTGCTCCTATTTAAATTGCTGATGAACTGTTGCATGTGCTGAGGACGGGAGGGAGCCTGGGTTTTTGCTGAAATCACTGTACTATTAGAGCTCCGCGGTGTTTGCCACATGCTGAGAACCCGCCTGTGTGAATCCCCGCAGTACACTGTCTGCCCACAGCACAGACTTTCCCTCAGTTACTCTGACTTTGCCAGCCACACTTCACAGAAACCCTACCGGGGCCTATTTTCGCTTCCACTGCCTGGCACCAGCCAGGTGGTCAGGGCCATAAAGTGAGGTTGGCAGCCTGACTGCCATACTGACTCTGGCAAATTGAGGCCAGTAACATTTAGAAGGGGGTCTAACGCAGAGCACCCACAACCCCTGCCCGTTTCAGGCAGTAGGCAGGCATTTACCCATATTCATGTACCGGTCCTGGAGGGAATCGGAGCAGGTTCAATGCATTATCTACCTTGGCATGTTGGCATATGGAATAGCTACAGCGTTACTGTGTGCTTAAAATGGGGGCAGAAATGGCCACACACCCTCTGCCTTTACCCCATGGCCTTTGGGGTAGGTTGGAAATTATTCTGTGGGGCTGGAGAATCAAAAGTGCTTCAGGAATTTCTAGGAGGTTTTAGAATTTGTGACCATCTCAAAAGCATTTTCGGGGGTTCTAGTTTCTAATGAGCATGCTGGAAGTGCATCCACATGAAGATATCCAATAATTTGAGGACAGACACACAAGAGTGCAGCCTGGAAGGTAGGAAAGACTCAAATCGCTAACGTGGACCAGGCGTAATGGCACCTGGGGTCTCTCCCCGGAGATCGGAGGCCCCCGGGTGGCCGTGCCCTGGGCAGGGTGGTACATTGGCACTCCCGATGCCACTTGGGCACCTTGGCACTGCCAGGCTCGCAGGGGCACTGCCAGCGTGCAAGGCTGGCGGTGCCAAGGTTCCCGGGTGGCAGGTTGCCCATGCCAGGGTTTGGGCCCGGGGGCATCCTGCCCCTATGAGGTAGACTCAGGAAACTGCCAATCAGTACGTTGGGGCATTTGGGGGGGGGGGGGGGGATCCGGAGGCTGCAGTTGAGGGGGAGGTTGAGGTATCAGGGTGGCATTTAAAAAAGGTGCCCCGATCTCTTCCAGTACTGACGAGCTGAGCACACAGTTCCTGGGCTGAAATCGCCGAGCCTCCACGCAGAAATTGCGTTCGGCGCGGGGGCGAAGAATGGCCGTTTACCCGGAAATTGGCTTGGGAATCGGTCGTGCGCGATCTATGCGGCGAGGCTAGGGGGGCCATTGACAGAGGCCCCCGCCACGATTCTCCGCGCAAAACTGGCCGAGTTCCCGACAGCGTAGTTCTAACCACATATCGGCCGTCGGGAACCTCGGTGGCGGCGTCGGACTCAGTCCACCGCCGCCCTGGTGGCGGGGAGGGGGGGATCGATCACTGGTGGGGGGGCCTCATGGACGGCCAGGGGAGCAGTCGGGCGGCACGGATCCACGGGCGCGCGCAATCTCAGGGCGGGGCCTCGTTTACTAACCAGGACTCAATGAATTAGATGGTGTGGTATTATCATAAATGTAAGAACTGCAAGAAATGTCTGAGAACAGCCACCAGAGGGAGCTAGTGTTAGAAGTATATAAGACATTGATGCCAAGCCTTGTGGGGGGGAGAGAAGTGAAGGAGTTAGCTAGAGCACAGACTGAAGGAAAGATAGTGTGAGTAAGAGCAGACCATAGTTTATAATAGTACCGAGATTAGTTGCAGATAAGTGTAGATTATATGTTAATAATCAACTGTGTACTATTTACATACGTATTGTGTTTAGCACAGGGCTAAATCGCTGGCTTCCAAAGCAGACCAGCAGCACGGTTCAATTCCCGTACCAGCCTCCCCGAACAGGCGTCGGAATGTGGCGACTAGGGGCTTTTCTCAGTAACTTCATTTGAAGCCTACTTGTGATAATAAAACATTTTCATTTCATTCATTTAGGGGTATGTGTTAATAAATTTATAGCTTTGTTCAAGTTAGAGCTATTTGTGGTCTTTGTGAACACTACGCCAACCATCCAGAATTTAGCAACAGAAAGAACACCACAGATGGAATACATTTAATATACGCTGAATATTTCATAATGAGTTGCAGAAAATGCTTGATCATTCATATATTAATAGATCCATCAACTTCAATTGGTAAAATAAAAAGAGATATTCAAGCTCTGGATGCAGCGGGAGCGCCGGACTCTGAGAGTCAATGTTGTGAGCGATCAGTGCGCACCTCACCTCACGTGCCCTTGCTTTATAGATCACTTCAGTCATACAGGTAGGAGAAAAAAACTACGCAGATGGAAATCAGCAGAATGTGGCAACCCCACGCCTGGGCAACGGTCAACAAAATGCCTCGTGGGCAACCCAGATGGGCCGCCTGGGCCACAGATTGCCCACCGCTGGGTTAGGCAGCTTCGCACAGCTGAAAGCATGGCGTTGCCAATCATAGTGCGATGGAAACCGGGCATGTGCAAGAGGTCCGAATTGAAAGAGGTCAGAGATCTCGCTGGGAGTGGGGGGGGTTAGGTGGTTGGGTGGAGGGGGGGGTTAGGTGGTTGGGTGGAGGGGGGCTGGTGATCGTAGGATCGGAGGAAGTTACAGAGGTAGGGAGGGGTAGGGCCATGGATGGATTTCAAAATAAGGGTGAGAATTTTAAAACAGGCATTGCTGGGTCGATGAGCAGAGAGGAGTCATAGTTGATCAGGACTTGGTGCGTGTTAGGATATGGGCAACAGAGTGCAGGATGAGCTTGAATTCATGGAGCGTGGACGATCAAAGGAAGGGGGGGTGGGGTCGGAGAGTATTGGAATAGTCAAGTCTGGAAGTAGCAAAGCAGTGGATGATGGTTCCTGCAGCAGGCGAGTTGATGCAGCGTGGGTGGGGGGGGGGGGGGGGGGCGGGGTGGTGGTGCTTGGTCCTCCAGCTCAGGTCTAGCTCAGGACTGTGTGACATCGCCGGTAATCTTACCTTCGACCTTCTGGGGCCACCGCCCTAACCTTTCCACCCCTGAGTTTCTCGGTCCTCCCCTCCTCTAAAGCTTGCCGAATGACCAACGAACATGGTTGCCTCGGCTATCTTTCCACATGGCAGCTCAGTCTTTGCTTTCTTTTAAATCCATTTTATTAATTTATCCCCCCCATACGAAGAACCTTGAAATATCCTCAATGGTTAAAAATGCCAGTTGCTGCTGCAGCCTTAAAGTTTCTTCTCAAAACGATATATTTCCGGCCGAGACAGCACTTCATGTGGGTTGCTGATGGCTCCCTAGGGGCGGAGGAGTTGGGGAGGGTGGGGTGGGGGAGAGGGAGCGATGCAACTAATTTACACTATATGAAAGACCAGCTGCTACACATTCCTCTTTGTTATACCCCGCAGTTTCCAGTGTGCAGACCTGGGTTATCATTCCAGACACTCTCCACTTAGCAGCAAATTAAATTGACAAATGAAAATTGATCTACTTTCTCCACTGTGCAGAATGCAATTTGCCACAAAAAGCAAACAGATCTCCTCCAGTCACTGTGTCGTCTACCTGTGAATGCAGCATAACTCAGGTCGAAACTGGAGGTACGCGTGCTGCTGTACTAAACAGGACAAAATAATTGGCAACCGAACTAGATTTGAGTCCTTTTTATTTTCTGGGCTGCACTTTTGTGAGAGGGTGCATCACCTGGCTGGTTTAGCACACTGGGCTAAATCGCTGGCTTTTAAAGCAGACCAAGGCAGGCCAGCAGCACGGTTCGATTCCCGTACCAGCCTTCCCGAACAGGCGCCGGAATGTGGCGACTAGGGGCTTTTCACAGTAACTTCATTTGAAGCCCACTTGTGACAATAAGTGATTTTCATTTTTCATTCCTGCTGGACGCTCTTCTGTGTAAGTAACAATTCTGGCAGAGTGTGGGTTGGAGGCAATCAGTGCATGGCTGAAAGGTGCTACTTACTGACCTGCTGAGAATCAAGGTACAATTTTCCTTCTAGATTCAGCAAGAGCTGCAAAATAATAAAGCTGCGTGACAGCTTGCATTTAACCCATTCCCCTACCCATCTGCAGTCCTCCGTGTTATTCTGCTGTTCTTTTTTCTTTTTGCCTCTAATTTGTCTCGATCACATATTGGCTTTTTTTGCCGACAGATTTACTTACCTGTTTAAACTTTGTACAAATCAGTAACAGAGGAAGTAACGTAGGTGTCGCTCTTTTCCGCACTAGCATTTAGAATTCATTCGGATTACATGTTAATAGAGAGGGCGACCTGCATCTGTTTCAGAAGTAAAAAGGCAAGGTGAGCTGAGAACAAGTGGCTGCATAAAATCAGAGCATGGTCACAACACCGAGGCCATTCGACCCTCCCTGTCTGTGCCAGCTCTTTGCAAGAGCAACTCACCTTAGCCTCACTCCCCTGCTTTTTACCAGTACCCTGCAAAGAGGTTAAATATCTTCAACCAGGTGGCACTGTGCGCAGTGGTTAGCACAACTGTCTCATGCCGCCGAGGATCCAGGTTCGATCCTGGCCCGGGTCACTGTCCGTATGGAGTATGCACCTTCCCCCCGTGTGTGCGTGGGTCTCACCCCCACAACACAAAGATGTGCAGGCTAGGTGGATTACCCAAGCTAAAGTGCCCCTGATTTGGAAAAATTAAAATAATATATATCGACCAATTTTTTCCCCTCGCAAACCAGAACTATCCACTCATGCAGCTAGATTTTAGGTTATTTGTTTCGTTCCTCTCCCGGCATTGCCACCTTGCATTCTACTTACTACATGAGAGGGCAAACAAGAGGATTTGTTCACATAAATGTTGGGTAAACAATGTTGTCTAGGGACTAGGAGTGAAGGCAAGGGTCAGAAGAGGAGAGCATGAGTTGGATTTGGGGGTAGGAAGGGAATGAAGTCAAAGAAGGTTGGGAGTCAGAAACAGTGATTATCATTAAGCAGGAGGGTTCAAAAGACCACCTTACCCTGTATTTGCTTATGCAAGGCACTTGTTTTAGGCATTGACTCTCGTGTTTATTTTTCCCTTTCTTGTTGTGGCAGGTGGTTCACTTTCTGCCCATCTTATTGGTAGCTTAAGGGCCAAGTCAGTGCCTGATACCCACCTGTGTGGCTGAATGTATAAGCTAATGACCATTATTCCCAGTAACTTCACTTTGAAGCACAAGGCTGGCACAGTGGTTAGCGCTGCTGCCTCACACCTCCTGGGCCCCCGGTTCAATTCCGGTCTTGGGTGACTGTGTGGAGTTTGCACATTCTCCCTGTGTCTGCGTAGGGGTTTCCTCCGGGTGCTCCGGTTTCCTCCCACAGTCCAAAAATGTGGATTGGCCATGCTAGGTGGTGGGGGGGGGGGGGGGGGGTATGGGGTTATGGCAAGGGAGTGTGTCTTAGTAGGGGGCTCTTTTGGAGGGTCGGAGCAGACCCGATTGGCCTCCTTCTGCACTGGAGGGATTCTATGGATGCTAAAGTAGAGTCATCATCATCCCAGATGACCACAGGCTGCTTTCCCCTTTGGTGTGGGAGCTAGGGAACTGACTGGTGGTGATTTAACTGAGGATCACCACACCTCAGACAAGGGTGAATGGGCAGGGCCTTCATGAATAACATCAGCCAGTATGGGAATTGAACCCGTGCTGTTAGCCTCTCCATGCGTCACAAATCAGCTGTCCAGCCAACTGAGCTAAACCGGCCCCCATGAGTATATCCTCCGCACCTTCAGGAGCTAGGCTCGCCCCGGAGTGGTTTGCGCCACGTCTGCCGGCGGGGAAGGGGCTTGGCGCCACCCCAACCGGCGCCGAAGGGCCTCCACCGGCCAGCGCGAGTTGGCGCATGCGCAGGAGCGCCAGCGTGTGCTGGTGTCATCCCAGCGCATGTGCAGGGGGGGTTCATCTCCGCGTCGGCCATCGCGGAAGACCACAACGGCCGACGCGGAACAATAGAGTGTCTGCACGGCACAGGCCCGCCCGCGGATCGGTGGGCCCTGATCGCGGGCCAGGCCACCGTGAGGGCACCCCCCGGGGCCAGATCCCCCCTCCCCCCCCCCCGAGGCCGCTCGTGCAGCCAGCTCCCGCCGGAAAATACCTGGTGTAATATACGCCGGCGGGACTGGCCGAAAACGGGCAGCCACTCGGCCCATCGTTGGCCGGAGATCGCCGGGGGGGGGGGGGGGGGGGGGCGCTGCCAGCGACTGCCGACAGGCGCAGCGGATTCCCGCCCCCGCCAAATCCCTGGCTCCGGATAATTCGGCAACCGGCGGGGGCGGGATTCACGCCGCCCCCTGCCGATTCTGTGACCCGGTGTGGGGTCGGAGAATTCCGCTCAAGATTCCTGCTGGCCATTTGAGACTCTGACCTGAAGCCTCCTTATTACTATACAACATTTCCCATTCACACAAAGAATGCATGGCTACTTGCTTTTTGCACCATGGCAGGTTATTAAGACCGTGAGCATCATCAGAAGAAGTTAGAAGTTCATTTTCTAAAACATACAAATCATGTTGTACAAAGTATAGCTTGGAGATTTACTTAAACATGTCCTTTATTGAGTCCCTTGATATTGCTGCACACATTCCTGATAAAAACTCAGGGGCAATGAAAATAATGATTTTTCTCTGATGTATCTTTTGATCTGGTTCAGTGAAGTACAGTTGAGTTAGTGTTTTAATAAAAAGAAACTTCAATGCGGGCCATTTCTTGGGATTCTTTTTCTCGCTCTACTTTCATATCTATAGGGCTATGGGGAATGGGTATAGTGAACTGGAATTAATTAGGTAGCTTTCCTAAAAAGACAACACGGCTTCAGTGGGCCTAATGTACTTCTTTTGTGCTGTTTCACTACATGATTTTTATGTTGAGCAAATTTAAATATAACTATTTGCTTGCAAGGAGGATAATTGCCACTATAGATTGGCTGAGGCAAAAAGGAGCAGAGAGCGATATGTTACGAGGATGTGCTTTTCAAGATACAATTCAAGATACCGGAGCTGTTTAGCACAGGGCTAAATCGCTGACTTTGAAAGCAGACCAAGGCAGGCCAGTAGCACGGTTCAATTCCCGTACCAGGCGCCGGAATGTGGCGACTAGGGGCTTTTCACAGTAACTTCATTTGAAGCCTATTTGTGACAATAAGTGATTTTCATTTCATAATCAATTTCTAAGATCTTTGTCTGGCTGAAATTTTTAAAAACTGGAACCCCTTAGCCGGTTTAGCACAGTGGGCTAAGGCAGCTGACTTGTAATGCAGAACAAGACTAGCAGCGCAGGTTCAATTCCTGTCCCAGCCTCCCCGAAAAGGCACCGGAATGTGGCGACTAGGGGCTTTTCACAGTAACTTCATTGAAGCCAACTTGTGACAATAAGCGATTATTATTATTATTACAATGATGAAACTGCCCAGGCTACTGTGTTAACCTTAAAAGTTAATAAATAATGGAGGAATAATACAGCGGCTTGTCTTTTACCTTCAGCAAGTTTTTTCTGCATCCAACTCAGCAAGATACGGGGGTGGGGGGTGGGGAGTGGGTGGAGGGGGATGGGTAATTCTCTGTCCCGCCAGTGTTCTGGTGCGGCATGCCCCCACCGGCAGCGGAATTCTCTGTCCCGCCAGTGTTCTGGTGCGGCATGCCCCCACCGGCAGCGGAATTCTCTGTCCCGCCAGCCAGCCAGCCAATGGGATTTCCCATTGTGGGCAGCCCCACGCTGTTGGGAAATCCCCGGGTTTGGGTGTGCTGCCGGCGTAATGGAGAATCCCGACAATGGAGAATCCACCCCACAAACGCCTTATGATATTCCCCATTCCAACTGTTCCAGTTGTGTCCATTTATACTCTTTTGGAGCTGGATTCATCTGTCTTTAAAAGGACAATTAGCTGAACAAAGCATGATACATTGACATACTGCTACACTGTAAAATACACAATTTCATATTCCACTGAGTGGGATGAAGACAGACACTCAATCCCCTGGGAGTGTGAAAGGCCCACATCCACATCCCCTTTCACCATCCTCGCAGGCAGAAAGGAAGCAGCTCCTATAAGTTCCACCCAAATCCAAGGAGCTGCGACTGGACAGTGAACTGAGTGAGAAGTTAATGTTATATGTCTAGCGTACACACACTGCCAGGTGCCCCTTCCCACTGGCACTGCTGTCCGTCTTCATTCTACACATTGACCTTCAAAAGTTGGTCATAAACAGGAGGTGGATTCGCAAAGCGAATCAAAGGACGGCACTGCCTTGAAACAGTCAGCCCATCCGCCTGAGCTCTCCGATTTAACTAGCTGCCACACATCTTGTTTTAACCCTGCAGTACCAATACTACTGTGACCTTGGCCAAGATCAGCTATCTCAACATGAACCAGAATCAGGGGCGAAATTCTCCGGTATCGGCGCGATGTCCGCCGACTGGCGCCCAAAACGGCGCAAATCAGTCGGGCATCGCGCCGCCCCAAAGGTGCGGAATCCTCCGCATCTTTGGGGGCCGAGCCCCAACCTTATGGGGCTAGGCCTGCGCCGGACTAATTTCCGCCCCGCCAGCTGGCGGAAAAGGCCTTTGGTGCCCCGCCAGCTGGCGCGGAAATGACATCTCCGGGCGGCGCATGCGCGGGAACGTTAGCGGCCGCTGACGGCATTCCCGCGCATGCGCAGTGGAGGGGGTCTCTTCCGCCTCCGCCATGGTGGAGACCATGGCGAAGGCGGAAGGAAAAGAGTGCCCCCACGGCACAGGCCCGCCCGCGGATCGGTGGGCCCCGATCACGGGCCAGGCCACTGTGGGGGCACCCCTCCGGGGCCAGATCTCCCCCCGCCAGGACCCCGGAGTCCGCCCGCGCCGCCTTGTCCCGCCGGTAAGGTAAGTGGTTTAATCTACGCCGGCGGGACAGGCATTCGAGCAGCGGGACTTCAGCCCATCCGGGCCGGAGAATCGCGGGGGGGGGGGGGCCCGCCAACCGGCGCGGCGCGATTCCCGCCCCCGCCGAATATCCGGTGCCGGAGAATTCGGCAACCGGCGGGGGCTGGATTCACGCCAGCCCCCGGCGATTCTCCGACCCGGCGGGGGATCGGAGAATCTCGCCCCAGATCTGGGAATCATCCCGATATGTACTTTACGTTTACCTTTATCGCCAACATTACTGCTAGAAATGGAACATTCAAGATCCTCACCACTCGCTATGTGGCGAAACATCTCCCCCCTTGTTACCAGTGCTCCTTTTGCCATTCCCCTTAAATCTGTGCCCAGGTCCCTTCTTCAGAATTCATTAAGGAGTCCCCTTTAACCATCCTCGCAGGCAGAAAATTCCAGGTCATAATAACCCATTGCGTATATTGTTTTAAAAACCTCAACTCTCCTCTGATTCTTTTGCCAATTACCTTCAGTCTGTGTCCCCGGGTTACTGGGCCATCTCCCACTGAATGCAGATTTTCCTTATTTACTCTTATCAAAACCCTTCCTGATTTTGACACCTTTGTTCAATCTCCCCCTACGTAACCACCTCGGCTGTGGGGCGACCCACCCAATTTGAATGCAAACCCTGTAGCTGTCGGTAATGAGCACCCACTCACACATCAGCAGTGGTATTCCATCAATGTATTCGATGTCACTAGCTTTCGGAGCGCTGCTCCTTCCTCAGGTGAATGAAGAGGTCTGTTCCAGAAACATATATATAGACAAATTCAAAGATGCCAGACAATGCTCGGAATGCGAGCATTAGCAGGTGATTAAATCTTTACAGATCCAGAGATGGGGTAACCCCAGGTTAAAGAGGTGTGAGTTGTACCAAGCCAGGACAGTTGGTAGGATTTCGCAGGCCAGATGGTGGGGGATGAAGGGGGAGGAACATACCTCTTCATTCACCCGAGGAAGGAGCAGCGCTCCGAAAGCTAGTGACATCGAAACAAACCTGTTGGACTTTAACCTGGTGTTGTAAGACTTCGGACTGTGCTCACCCCAGTCCAACGCCGGCATCTCCACATCATCAATGTATTCAGCTGAGGGAATAATTTGATTAAAAATTTAGTCTGGTATGAAGATGATTTAGATAGTCGCTAGAAAGGTTAATATTGGGGATACGCTGCCTTTGGAACTTCCATTCGCTCAACGTCAGCTAAATTATTATCAGTGAATGTTGTTTCAGTGTGACAGTAGTTGAGGAAGAAGTTTGGCTTATAAGGCTGAAGCTAGGCCCATTATCGCAATAACCTCTAAAAGGAAAAGCTTTAAACTTGGAGTATCCTTGCAAGAGTCTCTCTCATTGATTTTAAACACCATCAGTAGGCAAACCTTCCCTTAACCTGCTTAACTTAATTGCTTTCTAATTCAATACCCAGTTGGAGTTATTGACGACATTCTCCTTGTGCGGAGCAATGGTTCCTGCATTCTCCAATTAATAACACTTCCAAATTTCAATTCTTTGACCAGGTTTTGAGACACCCAAAAGGAACAGCTGTCAATGCACAGGAGAATTTAATATAATTGCACCGTCTGATTTCTGTCGGAATATTTGAATGCTTGCCTTTGTGTTCTGGGGGCTTTCAAATATTAACACAGCGCTATGCATTTTGTCAAGATCGAAATCCACCTCACCAGTAAAGTTAAATACAGCGCTGCACATTTGAATGGATTTACAATTTGTTTGTTCCTTCATTTGAATGGTGACCTTGGATGCCAGCGTCCCTGCTTTATGGTGCGGCTGTACAGGAAACTCCGCATGGAATTCTGTACACTCAACCCAGAGCAAGGCCTGAACGGAAAACGTGGCGAGAAATCTCCGATTCAGCCTGGGAATGGAAAAGCATGGGAAATGCGTCAATGCCCTCCCACAATAGTGATGAACTAAACACAGTCAGAATTGTAGTCATTGATTCTTATACATTTGAAATCATGTGTGGAATTTGCATAAAATATCATCACCGATAGTTACAGGAAGATTGAACTGGCAGTGCAAATCTACATTGTGACCTAGACTGTGATGGAGTCCAGAAACCGACAGGATAAATACCTGTTCTCTTTGACAGCTGAAGGATAATCAATGAAATTAAAGTCCAATCAGCGGAACCCAGTTCCTAGTTGATAAGAGTCTATCGCATATAACTGCCCAATTTTATATTAATTAACATTAAATTGGTAACCTCGTTCATTTTGGATTTCCAGATGTGACTTTGAAATGTTGTCTTCGTTTGATGTTTCTAAATTCATTCCCAGAACCACAATCCATAGGTTTTGTTTTAGGCAGAGACATTTAAAAGTGGGGAGGTTTTGGTGAGGTTGTGCAACATCAAGCTCAGAGCAGTTCTTCATGGATGACTTGAAAAATAATCATTAAAAAAAAAAAAAATTTAGAGTACCCCATTCATTTTGTTCCAATTAAGGGGCCACTTATTGTGGCCAATTCAGCTACCCTGCGCATCTTTGGGTTGTGGGGGCGAAACCCACGCAAACACGGGGAGAATGTGCAACCTCCACACGGACAGTGACCCAGAGCCGGGGTCGAACCTGGGACCTCGGCGCCGTGAGGCGGCAGTGCTAACCCACTGCGCCATCCTGCTGCCCCTATACGCAATCATTAAACCATCCCTTTTTAGCAAAAACAAATGTTACAGTAATATTCAGAAGAGAAAAATGCAAATTTTTGACCTCAATGTAAAAAATACAGATTTGAAATAGATGGGACAGTCCTTCCAGAGATTATATACTGCTTCCATTATTATAATACATCATTTCAGAATGAGGGGCGCATTGCTTGTCTCCCCCACCCCGCTCTCCGCTACAAAAGATGGTTGCGAACCAACCGACTTATAAAAGGCCAACATGTAACAATAACATGCTGCCAGCAGACTAAATAAACAGGGGGTGGGATTTCCTGGCCATTCCTGCCACGTATTCCCTGGCGGCGGAGATTGTAAACAACAGGAAACCATGTTGACAGTGGTGGATCCAGACGATCCCGTCAACAGCCAATGGTGGGCCACCTCCACTGCTGCAAAACACGCAGCCGGTGGGGGTGAGGGTGGAGAAATTCCCCAACAGAGAGTGGGATTTCCACATCTCAGTAGGAGCTAGTACTGCCCTTCAGAGGTTTTAGCCATTCTGAATGGTTGGTAACTCTAACTGTCCCAGCAGTACCATTACTCAGGAGTGGCTGCTGCTGGGACGGCAAAGTTCCACAAAGAAGAGGGCAATGGATTCCCGAAGGACGCGGACTCAGGAAAGGCCACTCATGACCCCATCCCACCGTTTTTTGACCTTACATCCTCTGTGTCAGCTCACCCAGTATCTACCATGGGAAGACTTTAGGATGCACGCTGAGATTAAATGAAATAAAGCCTTATGTATCCATTGCAGATTTTATTTTTATACATACTCTCAATCATAAAAAAACATTCAGAATATTTACATTCCTTCAACTACATAATCCCTTATAAAACAAAGGGCCCGATTCAACCAACTGGGAACAAAGTCCCATAGCGAGCGCGTTTAGCTGCGTGTTTCCCGGTGCTCGCAGTGCCGAGAAGCATATGGCTATATAATGTGACTTGCGTTGTATTAGGGGCCTCAATGGGGAACGTGCGGCCGAGGCTGCACATAGTCTCGTTTTGTACACGGGCGAGCTCTTATCGCCGGAATTCACCAATGTAGCGAGAGATTGGGACGCCATTTAAAAATGGTGTCCCAATCTGGGAGGCCCCTGAAGCAATCCCTGACCTCCCTCCCAGCACGTATGCACCATGGATGGGTCCCTGGGCACCCCGCGTACCCACCCAATACCCACGCAGAGCACGCCCAGCCCAATCACGCGTGCACAAAAAATGCCAGCTTGGCATCTTGGTAGTGCCAATCTGGCACCCTGGCAATGCCCATGCCAGCTGGGAATGCTGCCTGGGCACCTTGGCAGTGTCAGGCTGGCACCCAGGGGACACTGCCAGAGTGCCCAGGTGGCACCACCCAGCCCATAGGCATGCAGCCGGGGGCCTCTGATCCCCTGGGAAACCCGCATGACTGCCATTCCATCTGTTTTCCGTTTGTGGGGCCTAGTACTGAACGGCGCTCGCCCAAGGTCTCCGAGGCGAAGGGGTTGAATGCCAAAGCCTCAGGTACATCGGAAATCTGCACATTAGAGGGAGACTAACTGTCTTACTCTAATATACAGATTTGCCAAAAAGTGAGCCTTTGTCTGCAACGGGCGGGATTTATATTGCATCGTCTCGCAGAGATCGTGTTGGGTCTCGCAATGCGTATCGAGCAGGGTAGATCCTGGGAGCGGGTCTCCCGGGTTTTATTGGCAGGCTGCATCGCGGCGAGCTGCCTTTTGGACGCAGCGTGGGATCGCGGCCATCATTTTTTTTACTCAGTGGTTAGCACTGCTGCCACATGCGCCAAGGGCTAGGGTTTGATCCTGGCTCTGGGTCACTGTCCGTGTGGAGTTTGCACATTCTCCCCGTGTCTGCGCGGGTCTCACCCCCACAACCCAAAGATGTGCAGGGTGGGTGGGTACTTTAAATTCATTTTAAAAATAAATAAATAAATATTACATTGGAATCAGGCCAGTTTTAAAAGCTAAAAAATGATCCATGCCTCAGCAGTAAAGCAAATTTTCCCCTCCCCCCACCCCTATCTTCCCCCACTGCCAACATCACCCAATAAAGCTCCAATTCTGCTTCAGTATTGAATTATGAGCGGTACATTTTATAATTGAAATGGTTTCTCAATATCTCTTCAAACTGAGTTGTTAATATTAAAACATCTTGTGGATTATGAATATGTGGGGCTCTGCGCAAGGTGAAGCTGTGGGACCCAGTACCTTGGAAGACTCGGAATTACAAGACCTGAGCCAATTAGCAATTTGCTACGCTGAAGAATTATTTCCCATCTCATGAAGCAGAGAGAGACATAAAAACAAATTGCATAAACCTTGACACGTATTTAAAAAGAAAGAGATAAGCAAAAGTATACATGAGTCCCTGACAGAGACAAGATAAATTATAATAGGGAACAAGAAAATAGCAGAGACAGCAATCAAAACCTTTGGTTGGAATTTTCCAAGCCTCACCCCCCCACCCCACTCTGTGACGGGTTCCGATAGGCCGACCCTCCCCCCACTCTGTGACGAGTTCCGATTGGCTGCCCCACCCCACTCTGTGACAGGATCCCCTACGGCGGGGCCGATGCACCATTGAAATCTCCATCCACATCGGCAGGACCAGAAGATCCCATTGATGTGAGGAGTTAGCAAATTCTGGCCTTTGTATCTGCCTTCACGGTCGGAGACGCAAAAATGTTCCCCACATATTGGGAAAGCAATATGTTCCCCACATATTGGTTAGCAGTGCTAACCAACCTTCTGCCTGCTATTAAAGAAGGGTAGAGAAAATGGAGAAGTACTATTAGATTGAGAGCACAATTGGAACAAATGCTGGAATCTATTATTAGGAATGTGGGGCGAAATTCTCCGTTATCGGCGGAAAGTCCGCCGATCGGCGCAAAAAACGGCGCAAATCCCACTTGCGTCACGTCATAAAAATGGGACGATAGTCTCCGGCCCGAAATGAGTTAGCAGCGACGTAACGGGATCCGCGCTTGCGCAGTGGTTCACGCCGTGCAGCGTCATACGCGCTGCACGGCGTGACGGCTCATAAGGCCGCGCAGCTCCCCCCCACCCGACCGGAACACCCGACCGCAACACCCGACTGGATGGCAGGCCGTCGCTCAGCCCCGAGGTTCGAGTCACGCGATGTGGAGGCGCTCCTGGACGCGGTGGAGCAGAGGAGGGACGCCCTGTATCCCGGGCACGGCCGCAGAGTTGCCCCACGCCACAGCCGGCGTCTGTGGAGGGAAGTGGCAGAGGCCGTCACCGCTGTGGCCCTGACACCACGGACAGGCACCCAGTGCCACAAGAAGGTGAACGACCTCGTCAGAGCAGGCAGGGTGAGCCTTCCCCATATCCCCCCTCCCCATATCCCCCCTCCCCCATATCCCCCTTCCCCCATATCCCCCCCCTCCCCCATATCCCCCCTCCCCCATATCCCCCCTCCCCCATATCCCCCCTCCCCCATATCCCCCCTCCCCCATATCCCCCATATCCCCCCTCCCACATATCCCCCCTCCCCCATATCCCCCATATCCCCCCTCCCCATATCCCCCCTCCCCCATATCCCCCATATCCCCCCTCCCCCATATCCCCCATATCCCCAAGTGAATCCAGCCCTAATCTTAACCTCTGCAATGCACGCGCAACCGATGGCGTGCATTCATATACCTGCCTAACACTGTTGCCTTTTACACCTGCCACCCCCCCCCCCACAGGAGAAGCGCGCACACAACAATAGGGAGAATGTGAGGACTGGAGGAGGCCTCGCTGATGAGAGGCCACTGACCGAACACGAGGAAAGGGCCCTGGAACTGGCTGGCGGACCTGAGGACCGGGAGGTTGCTGATGCAGAGGTCGGGGGCCCACCAGCAAGTGAGCCACCGACAGCCCGTCCCCATATCCCCCCTCCCCTATATCCCCCTCCCCCGTATCACCTGATCACTGCCTGATGTCTAACCATGCATGCTTCATTGTGTATCGCAGGACCAAACGTCCAGGCACCCATCCCCGCAGAAGCACACCGCCCGCAGGATGCCCCTCGGAGACCACAGGAGACGGAGAGACCCGCACCCTCCAGCATGCGACGCCCGCAGGATGCCCCTCGCACACCACGGGAGACGGAGAGACCCGGACCCTCCAGCATGCGACGCCCGCAGGATGCCCCTCGGAGACCACGGGAGACGGAGAGACCCGGACCCTCCAGCATGCGACGCCCGCAGGATGCCCCTCGCACACCACGGGAGACGGAGAGACCCGGACCCTCCAGCATGCGACGCCCGCAGGATGCCCCTCGGAGACCACGGGAGACGGAGAGACCCGGACCCTCCAGCATGCGACGCCCGCAGGATGCCCCTCGGAGACCACGGGAGACGGAGAGACCCGGACCCTCCAGCATGCGACGCCCGCAGGATGCCCCTCGCACACCACGGGAGACGGAGAGACCTGGAGCAACAGGGAGACGACACCCCCGTCACGTGCGGGAGCGACCACCCAGCGATGAGGGGGGCAGCCACAGGCCCCCGTCACATCTGAGCCAGGACACCACTACCCAGGACACCACTACCCAGGACACCACTACCCAGGACACCACTACCCAGGACACCCCTACCCGGGACACCACTACCCAGGACACCCCTACCCGGGACAGCACTACCCAGGACACCCCTACCCGGGACAGCACTAGCCAGGACACCCCTACCCGGGAAGACGAAATACCGGACAGTGACTCAGAGTGGATGGGTGGAGACGAACCCCCACCCCAAAGTGCCATGGACTCAGAGTGGGACGAAGAGCACGACACAACGCCACTGCTGTCACCAACACCCTCCACCATCGCAGAAACACTCACCACGGTTGGGCACTTTAGTGATGAGGCGTCTGGTACACTCACTGGTGCGCACAACACAGCCGTCCCGGTACAGCAGGTGGAGGTAGGAGCAGCAGAGGGACCGGGCGGTCGGAGGGCAGCCCAGGCCAAGCGAACATCTGCCGCCCAGATGGATCCCGGGTTCCTGCAGTTACCACACCCACACATAGATCCGATGCAACCACCAAACCGGAGACGAGCGAAGAGGGTGACGGGCGGCTTGCGGCGGCTGCGGTCGCAGGTGAAGGAGTCCACCCGCGTCCAGGAGCTGGGAGTGGTCCCGGTCATGCGTGCCACCCAGGCTGACACCGCACGGGTGGCGTCCGCGGTGGAGGCAATGGTTGCGACGGTGTCAGACATGGGGAACGGTTTGCGAGGCCTGGGGCCTTCCGTGCAGGCGGCGTCTGTGGCCCAGGAAATGGCTGCCCTCTCACAGGAGGCCATGAGCCAGTGCCAGCGCCAGATGGCAGAGGCGCTCAACGCCATAGCCCAGTCTCTGCAGGCCATGGCCCAGTCTCAGCAGGCCATCGCTGAGGGCATCGGCGCCAGTGGCCATGTGCGAGCCGGCGTCGCACTGTCACAGACAGGGTTGGCCAACACCCTGGGCCCCATGGCTGCAAACCTGCAGACCCCTGTCGATACCAGCACGGGCCTCCAGGACTGGCAGCGCCAGATGTCGGGGGGGCGTCGGATGGCCAGTCCGTTCGCATCCCCCACCCATGTAGAGGCCTGGGGGCCATCAGGCACCCCGAGGGAGGAGGAGGTGGTGTGGTCCGTCCCGGCTCCCTCTGTAGGGGAGGTCCCGGTACACCGTGACACCTCGGACTCCCCCCCTTCCGTCCCAGGTGCATCAGGTGGGCAACGGGCAGGACAGGCTGGCAGCTCGCCATCCCAGTCGCCCGGGCCGCAGCCTGGCCCATCTAGGCCAGGACGCCCCAGGAAACGGCCGCCAAAGGGATCCAGTGTCAGAGGGCAGGAATCACAGGAGTCCACCTCCAGTTCTGCTGTACCGTCTGGGGAACCACGTAGACGTAGTCAAAGGGCCCGTAAGGCCAAACAATTAGACACTGAGTAAGTTGGCACGGGTGCAGGGCACAGATGAGTTTTAGGGGCTAGGGCACGTGCATGAACTCCTTTGGTTATTAAAGTCAATGTTACACCTACCGAAGCTGCCTTTGTGCTCTGTCCAAAGTGTGCGGGCGTGTCATGTATGTTGAGCGCAAGTGTGTGTGTGAGGGGTGGTCTTACCTCAGCCCCAGGTGAGTCTGCCCCCTTCCCCCTGGGCCGTCATCAACTTCCCCCGGGCAGAGGACGGGACCGTGCGCTCCAGTGTCACAGCCGCATGCAGGGATGGTCCGGGTGGATGGCGGTACTGTGGCCATGGGTCAGACATAGTCCAACGATGTAGAGCCAGGAGCTCATCGCAGGGCGGGTTGTCATCATCCTCCATGGCCTGCGATAGACAAGCGTCCACCTGCAACTGTGTGAGCCTGGCCCGTTGTGCCACCGGTGGATCGGCAATGGGGGGGGGGGGGTGGTGGTGTGCATGCGGGTGGGGTGGGTGGGGTTGGGGAGGGGGGTGAGGGTGCTGGGTGGGTGGATGGGTGGGGGGTGTGGGTGGTCGGCTGTTGCCATGGTGTGCGGTCTGTGGCCATACTACCCGATTCCCACGCCCATCTAGTCAGTGAAGCGGGCGGCTATCAGTCTGTCCCGTGCCCGCTGGGCCAGCCGGTAACGGTGGACAGCCACCCGCCTGTGTCTACCCCGTCTGCCCTGACCATTGCCCCCATCTCCCTCATCTGGGGAGGACTGGGCCTCTTCCTGCTGCTCCTCCACTCCGCCCTCCTCTGCCTGCGGCACATCGCCCCTCTGCTGGGCTATGTTGTGCAGGACGCAGCACACCACAATGATGCGGCCGACCCTATCTGACCGATACTGGAGGGCGCCCCCAGAGAGGTCCAGGCACCTGAAACGCATCTTCAGCACGCCAAAGCACCTCTCGATCACTCCCCTTGTCGCTACATGGGCATCATTGTAGCGGTTCTCCGCCTCATTGCGTGGCCTCCGTATAGGCGTCATCAGCCACGATCGCAATGGGTAGCCCCTGTCGCCCAGCAACCAGCCCCTCAGCCGGGGATGGCGTCCCTCGTACATGCCGGGGATGGATGACCGCGACAACACGAATGAGTCGTGTACACTGCCTGGGTGACGGGCGCAGACGTGCAGGATCATCATGCGGTGGTCGCAGACCACCTGTACGTTCATCGAATAGGTCCCCTTCCTATTAGTGAACACGGCCCTGTTATCTGCAGGTGGCCGCACGGCGACGTGCATCCCATCGATCGCGCCCTGGACCATGAGGAACCCGGCCACGGCAGAGAAGCCCACGGCCCGGGCATCTTGGCTGGCCCGGTCCACGGGGAAGCGGATGTAGCGGTGCACCATGGCATAAGGGGCATCTGTCACTGCCCGGATGCACCGGTGCACCGATGTCTGCGATATGCCGGACAGGTCCCCACTCGGTGCCTGGAATGACCCCGTTGCATAAAAGTTCAGGGCCACCGTAACCTTGACGGACACGGGGAGAGGGTGTCCCCCGCCAGTGCCACGCGGTGACAGGTGTGCCAGCAGGTGGCAGATGTGTGCCACGGTTTCCCGGCTCATCCGGAGTCTCCTCCTGCATTCCCGGTCCGTGAGGTCCTGGTATGACTGCCGGGGCCGGTACACACGGGGCGCCCTCGGGTGCCTCCGTTGCCGTGGGGCCGCGACGTCCTCCTCCCCCTCCTCGTCCTGTCGGTCAGGTGTCCCTCCAGCCTGGGCGGCTGCCGCATGTCCCTCTGCGGCAGCCTGCGCCGCCTCTCTGGCACGCTCCTCCTCCTCCTCCTCCTCCTCATCCAGGGCAACATAGACATGAGCGGCTGCCACCACGGCGGCCAACATCGCTGGATGATCTGAAAACATGACGGCCTGGTGGGGGGGAGGGGAACGACGACATGTCATCATTGCCCATATCCCCTCCTCCCCCCAGCCAGGTGGCATGGACCGCATGGGTCCAACTGTTGGAGGCTGGTACCTGGCCAGGTGGACCAACTCATTTGCCCTCCCATCACCCTCCTCGGCACGGACCCCCCCCAACCCCCAACCTCCACCCCAGCACGGACCCCCTCCCCAACCTCCACCCCAGCACGGACCCCCTTCCCAACCTCCACCCCAGCACGGACCCCCTCCCCAACCTCCACCCCGGCACGGACCCCCCCCAACCCCCAACCTCCACCCCAGCACGGACCCCCTCCCCAACCTCCACCCCAGCACGGACCCCCCCCAACCCCCAACCTCCACCCCAGCACGGACCCCCCCCAACCCCCAACCTCCACCCCGGCACGGACCCCCCCCAACCCCCAACCTCCACCCCGGCACGGACCCCCTCCCCAACCTCCACCCCAGCACGGACCCCCCCAACCCCCAACCTCCACCCCAGCACGGACCCCCCCCAACCCCCAACCTCCACCCCAGCACGGACCCCCCCCAACCCTCAACCTCCACCCCGGCACGGACCCCCCCCAACCCCCAACCTCCACCCCGGCACGGACCCCCTCCCCAACCTCCACCCCAGCACGGACCCCCCCAACCCCCAACCTCCACCCCAGCACGGACCCCCCCAACCCCCAACCTCCACCCCAGCACGGACCCCCCCCATCCCCCAACCTCCACCCCGGCACGGACCCCCCGCAACCCCCAACCTCCACCCCAGCACCGACCCCCTCCCCAACCTCCACCCCAGCACGGACCCCCCCCCAACCCCCAACCTCCACCCCAGTACGGACCCCCCCCAACCCCCAACCTCCACCCCGGCACGGACCCCCTCCCGGCACTCCCCCGGAGCCCAGCCTACTCTAACCACCCCCCCCCCCCCCCCCCCCGCCGCACACACACACACACAAGCCGAGACACACCTCTACTCACGCAATCAGTCTGCGGCCACGCCATTTCCTGCCCAGAGCCAACCCCCCAGGCCGTCACTCACCTCCTCGCTGGTCGGCGTGAGCCTGGAGCACCGGGTCACGCCGATGAAAAGGAGGTTTGATTCACGTCGACGTGAACGGTCATCACGTCGACAGGACTTCGGCCCATCCGCGAGGGAGAATATCGGCAGGCCGAAAATCGGCTGCCTTGCGCAGACCCGTGACATTCTCCGCGGCAGCGGCGCCATTAACGCCCCGCCGACTTTTCTCCCTTCGGGGACTTCGGCGGGGGCGGGGGCGGGATTCACGGCGGCCAACGGCCATTCTCCGACCCTCTGGGGGGTCGGAGAATGACGCCCGTGGTAACAGCCATGTAGAAAATCATTATATAATTTGACAGAGTTATCAAAGCGTTATGAAAGGGAAAACATGTTTGACAAATCTGCTAAGAGGTTTTTCAGGTAACTAACAGGGTAACCATGAGGCAATCTGTGAATGGAGCATAAAACATTTCATAAGCTAATGTTAAGCTTATTGAGTAAAATCAGGTTTCATGGGATTGGATGTAATATATTCGTATCGATTGAGGATTGGTTGACGGACAGCAAACAGAGTGGAACTAAACAGGCAATTTTGGAGATATGGTAGGCTGTAAATGATGGGGTGCCACAAGGATCATTGCGTGATAGCTATCTACAATCAGCGACTTAATATAACGTATCCAAATTTGCTGACATTATAAAGTTAGGTGGAAAAGTAAACTGTGGGGATTGAGGATGCCAAGAGTCATGGATAGGCAAAGTGAGTGGACAAAAAAGTGGCAGGTGAAAGATAATCTGGAGAAATATAGAGTTATTCACTTTGGAGAAATAGAAATGCAGAACATTTTTAAAATGGTAAGAGACTGGGAAAGGTTGGTATTCATCAGGAGCCGTGCCCAGCAAACTTAAATCACAATGTTATCACGCAGGTACAGCAAGAAATCAGGAAAGGTAATGGCCTGTCGGCCTTTATTAGAAAGGGATTAGAATATAAGAGTAGGGAAAACTTAGTCCAATTATAAAGGTGACACCACACCCGGGGTACTTTATAAAGTTTGTTCTCCTTACCAAGGAAGGATATACTTGGTTTAGAAGGAACGCTGCAATTGTTCCCTACACTATTCCTAGAGTTTAGAAGAATGAGATTGAATTGAAATGTATATAAAATTCTTAAGAGGCTTGATGGGGTAGATGTTGGGAGGTTGTTGGTGAGGTCAGAACTAGGAGTCACAGATGCCGAATAAGGGGTGGACCATTTAGAGCTCAGATGAGGAGAATTCGATTTGTTCAACAGGGTTACGAATCTTTGCAGTCGAGCTTACAACAAGGCCTTGTTAGAAAGATGTAAATGGATCTAAATACTTGACTGGTTTACGAGGCCTGTATTGCATTTAGCAGAACTGCCTGGCCCGTCACAGTCAAAAAGACATTAAAGCTAATACATGCCTGCAGATTTATGTTGTGTTTCTGCAGCTTGTCAAGAATGGCAGCCGTTGGAAAGATCTAATAGAAAGGGAAAAGTGGCTGAGGTATTTATCACCTGCGGGAGTTTCCGCAATGGAAAATGACAGCATGAATGACATTAGGAAGAAAGAAAAGAAATCAAAATACAGGGAGCAAAAGGCAAAAACACAGAAATTGGATCTTATTGCATTGCAGGATGGATCATGACAGACAATTTTGTGGACCAATGTCCTGTGTCCACCTCAAAGGTATCTGACCAGCCATTTAATTGGGCTATTAGAAACTGTTGCTGGTGGCTACATTAAACAGAGGTTACACCCTTTCCTTCTATAAAGGACCTAACACTTGTTTTAACCCTCTTTGATAAATAGAAGATGGCAGAGCAGAAACTGAGCCTGCCTAGCATTCCTCAGTGACCCTGATTCCACTTCCCCATGACAGACACCACAGTAGTTTGTAGAAGGCTGAGCTGACACAATTGATCTGATGTTGGATATTCTCATCAATGGAGGCCTTTTGAGAGAGGTGGCTGCCAAGGTATGGGAAGTGCTGACCATATTCCAGAGTCTCTCCTTCATGTGGGAGGTGGAATATTTGGCTGACCAGGTGTGGGTTGATATCTGAATTTTGCTTGACAACATTCAAGGATAGGCTGAGCCTCTTGTATGTGGCATTGAAGAGAGAATGGTTTGCAAATATGGTGCAGAGTGGACAACGACACTGCAGTCATCTGCAAACTATAGATCATGTATGTCTCTGGTGGTCTGTTTAGTTTTAGCATGGAGGTGACTGAGGTTAAAGAGTTTTCCATCAAGGTATTAGTGAATACTGACACCAGAGACTGGTTGATCTTTGAGGTGAATAGCCACTGTCGAGGTTGTAACTGGTATAGGGATTTTGCTTCATCCAGTCCAGATAAAATAACTGGAATTAAAAGTCTAATGATGACCATGAAACCATTGTCAATTGCTGTAAAAACCCATCTGGTTCACTAATGTCCTCAAGGGAAGGAACCGAGCTGCGGGTGGGCCTGTGCCGTGGGGGCACTCTTTTCCTTCCGCCTTCGCTATGGTCTTCACTATGGCGGAGGCGGAAGAGACCCCCTCCACTGCGCATGCGCGGGGATGCCGTGATCGGCCGCTGACGCTCCCGCGCATGCGTCGCACGGCAAAGTCATTTCCGCGCCAGCTGGCGGGGCGGAAAACACTCCGGCGCGGGCCTAGCCCCTCAAGATGAGGGCTCGACCCCTTAAGATGTGGAGAATTCCGCACCGTTGGGGCGGCGCGATGCCGGACTGATTCGTGCCGTTTTTGGCGCCGGTCGGCGGACATCGCGCCGATTGCGGAGAATCCCGCCCATGGTTCCAGACTCACAGAAATATGGTTGTCTCTTAAATGCCCTCTGAAATGGCCTAGCAAACCCCTCAGTTATATTCAACTGCTACAAAAACACAAAGAAGGAATGCAACTGGACGGACCGCCCGGCATCGACCCAGACACCGGAAACGACAACGGCAAACCTGCTACGTCCTCCTTACTAACATCTGGGGGCTTGTGCCAAAGTTAGGAGAGCTCTCTCACAGGCTCGTCAAGCAACAGCTTGACATAGACATACTCACAGAATCACACCTTACAGACAAGCGGCAAAATTCTCCGTAATCGGCGCGATATCCGCCGACCGGCGCCAAAAACAGCACAAATCAGTCCGGCATCGCACCGCCCCAAAGGTGCGGAATCCTCCGCATCTTGAGCGGCCGAGCCCTAACCTTGAGGGGCTAGGCCCGCGCCGGACTGATTTCCGCCCTGTCAGCTGGCGGGAAAGGCCTGTGGTGCCCCGCCAGCTGACATTGCCGGGCAGCGCATGCGCGGGAGCGTCAGCAGCCGCTCACGGCATCCCCGCGCATGCGCAGTGGAGGGGGTCTCTTCGCCTCCGCCAAGGTGGAGACCGTGGCGAAGGCGGAAGGAAAAGAGTGCCCCCACGGCACAGGCCCGCCCGTGGATCGTTGGGCCCCGATCGCGGGCCAGGCCACCGTGGGGGCACCCCCCGGGTCCAGATCGCCCTGCGCCCCCCCCCCCAGGATCCCGGAGCGCGCCCGCGCCGCCTTGTCCCGCCAGTAAGAGAGGTGGTTTAATCCATGTCGTGGGACAGGCATTCTAGCAGCGGGACTTCGGCCCATCCGGGCCGGAAAATCGCCGAGGGGGGGCCCGCCAACCGGCGCAGCGCGATTCCCGCCCCCGCCGAATCTCCAGTGTCGGAGAATTCGGCAACTGGCGGGGGCGGGATTCACGCCAGTCCCTGGCGATTCTCCAACCTGGCGGGGGGTCGGACAATCTCGCCCAAGGTCCCAGACACCACTATCACCATTCCTGGGTATGTCCTGTCTCATCACCAGCAGAGGCGGCGGCACAATGTTATACAGTCAGGAGGGAGTTACCCTGGGAGTCCTCAACATCTACTCTGGACCCCATGAAGTCTCATGGCTTCAGGTTAAACATGGGCAAGGAAACCTCCTGCTGATTACCACATCCCGGCCACCATCAGCTGATGAATCGATACTCCTCCATGTTGAAAACCACTTGGAGGAAGCACTGAGACTGGCAAAGGGACAGAATATACTCTGGCTGGGGGACTTCTATGTCCATCACCAAGAGTGGCCCAGTACTACCACCACAGACCCAGCTGGCTGGGTCATAAAGGTCATAGCTGCTAGACTGGGACTGCAGCAGGTGGTGATGGAACCAACAAGAGGGTAAAGCATACTTGACCTCAACCTCACCAACGTGCCTGCTGCAGATGTACCTGTCCATGGCAGTATCGATAGAAGTGACCGCCGCACAGTCCTTGTGGAGACAAAGTCCCGTCTTCACACTGAGGATACCCTCCATCGCGTTGTGTGGCACTACCATCATGCTAAATAGGATAGACTTTGAATAGGTCTAGCAACTCAAGACTGGGCCTCCATGAGGCGCTGGGGGCAATCATCAGCAGCAGAATTGTACTCAACCACAATCTGCAACCTCATGGCCCGGCACATCCCCCACTCTACCATTACCACCCAGCCAGGGGATCAACCCTGGTTAATGAACAGTGCAGAAGAGCATGCCAGGGGCAACATCAGGCATATCTACAAATGAGGTGTCAACCTGGTGACACTACAACACACGACTACTTGTGTGCCAAACAGCATAAGCAGCAAGAAACAGACAGCCACAACACTTGGGCGGCACGGCAGCACAAGTGGCTAGCACTGTGGCTTCACAGCGCCTGAGTCCCAGGTTCGATTCCCCGCTGGGTCACTGTCTGTGCGGAGTCTGCACGTTCTCCCAGTGTGTGTGTGTGGGTTTCCTCCGGATGCTCCGGTTTCCTCCCACAGTCCAAAGATGTGCAGGTTAGGTGGATTGGACAAGCTAAATTGCCCTCAGTGACCAAAAAGGTTAGGAGGGGTTATTGGGTTATGGGGATAGGGTGGAAGTGAGGGCTTAAGTGGGTCGGTGCAGACTCGATGGGCCGAATGGCCTCCTTCTGCACTGTATGTTCTATGTTCTAAATGCATCAGATCTAAGCTCTGCAGTCTTGCCATATCCAGTCCTGAATGATGATGGAAAATTAAACAACACATTGGAGGAGGTTCCACAAATATCCCCATCCTCAATGATGGAGAAGCCCAGCACATTTGTGCAAAAGACAAGGCTGAAGCATTTGTAACAATCTTCAGCCAGAAGTGCCGAGTGGGTGATCCATCTCGGTCCCCTCCGGAGATCCCCAGCATCACGGATGTCAGTCTTCAGCCAATACGATTCACTCCAAGTGATATCAAGAAACAGCTGAAGGCATTGGAGACTGCAAAGGCTACAGACCCTGACAATATTCCAGCAATAATACTGAAGATTTGTGCTCCAGAACATTCCGCACTCTTAGCCAAGCTGTTCCAGTACAGCTACAACACTGGCATCAACCCGACAATGTTAAAAATTGCCCAGTTGTGCCCTGTACACAAGAAACAGGACAAATCCAATCCAGCCAATTACAGCCCTATCGGTCTACTCTCCATCATCAGCAAAGTGATGGAAGGAGTCATCAACAGTACTATCAAGCGGCACTTAGCATTAACCTGCTCACAGGTGTTTTCACAGTAACTTCATTGAAGCCTACTGGTGACAATAAGCGATTATTATTATTAGGTTTGTTTGAAATCAAAAGCTTTCGGAGCGATTTCAAACAAACCTGTCGGACTTTAACCTGGTGCTGTGAGACCTCTTCCTGTGCCCACCCCAGTCCAACGCCGGCATCTCCACATCTTAATGATGAGGCAGAGAAGGAAAGAGAAGGAAGCAAATCCCTCATCCCGGATCCCAGTAACCCATGGAGCATCCTACACATGTGTCCAAATTATCTGTGGGTCGACTTGGCCTTTTCATTGACATGAAGGCCCATGGCAGAAACCCATAACCCTGCGTATTCCCTTAAACCGAGGGACAGCCAACATCAATGGCGACCAGCACCGCCAACACTCTTCCCGCCAAGCCTGGACGTAACTTTAGAGGAATGTTGGAGGTGGGACAAGTGGCCTGATATTCATATAACATAGAACATGGAACAGTACAGAATAGATCAGGCCCTTCGGCCCTCAATGTTGTGCCGAGCATTGTCCGAAACCAAGATCAAGCTATCCCACTCCCGGTCATTCTGGTGTGCTCCATGTGCCTATCCAATAACCGCTTGAAAGTTCCTAAAGTGCCCGACTCCACTATCACAGCAGGCAGTCCATTCCACACCCTAACCACTCTCCGAGTAAAGAACCTACCTCAGACATCCCTCCTATATCTCCCACCCTGAATCTTATAGATATGCCCCATTGTAACGGCTACATCCACCCGAGGAAATAGTCTCTGAACGTCCACTCTATCTATCCCCCTCATTACGGCAGCACGGTAGCATTGTGGATAGCACAATTGCTTCACCGCTCCAGGGTCCCAGGTTCGATTCCGGCTTGGGTCACTGTCTGTGCGGAGTCTGCACATCCTCCCCGTGTGTGCGTAGGTTTCCTCTGGGTGCTCCGGTTTCCTCCCACAATCCAAAGATGTGCAGGTTAGGTGGATTGGCCATGATAAATTGCCCTAAGTGTCCAAAATTGCCCTTAGTGTTGGGCGGGGTTGCTGGGTTATGGGGATAGGGTGGAGGTGTTGACCTTGGGTAGGGTGCTCTTTCCAAGAGCCGGTGCAGACTCGATGGGCCGAATGGCCTCCTTCTGCACTGTAAATGCTATGATAATCTATTATCTTATAAACCTCTATTAAGTCGCCTCTCATCCTCCTCCGCTCCAAAGAGAAAAGCCCTAGCTCCCTCAACCTTTCCTCATAACACCTATCCTGCAAACCAGGCAGCATCCTGGTAAATCTCCTTTGCACCCTTTCCAATGCTTCCACATCCTTCCTATAATGAGGTGACCAGAACTGCACACAATACTCCAAATGTGGTCTCACCAGGGTCATGTATAGTTGCAGCATAACCCCACGGCTCTTAAACTCAAGCCCCCTGTTAATAAACGCTAACACACTATAGGCCTTCTTCACCGCTCTATCCACTTGAGTGGCAACCTTCAGAGTTCTGTGGACATGAACCCCAAGATCTCTCTGTTCCTCCACATTCCTCAGAACCCTGCCTTTGACCCTGTAATCCGCATTCAAATTTTTCCTACCAAAATGAATCACCTCGCACTTATCAGGGTTAAACTCCATCTGCCACTTTTCAGCCCAGCTCTGCATCCTATCAATGTCTCTTTGCAGCCTACAACAGCTCTCCACCTCATCCACTACTCCACCAATCTTGGTGTCATCAGCAAATTTACTGACCCACCCTTCAGCCCCCTCCTCCAAGTCATTGATAAAAATCACAAATAGCAGAGGACCCAGCACTGATCCCTGTGGTATTCATCTTTTTAAAATGGACCAACTGCGTGTAGAGATATGGCAGGCAGCAGAAGTGAACAAAATATACTGTTGAAGCTCGAAGAGCAAGTTAGGACAAGCCTCCTGAATGATGCACTTGCCGCATTTGTAAATAGATCTGAGGCAACTTCCATAGACACCTATAATGGGAAAAGGATGTGCTACAGGTACAGGCCATCGGTACATGTCAAAGGAACATCCAACTCCACTTGGCGAAACAAATCAAGGTGTAATTGGATTCCATACTGTGGAAACTGTGTCTTTGGGTTGTGTAGCTTTGATATATTTTAATACATTTTCCAGGAAGTTCCAATAAGGGGCAAAATTCTCCCCCAACGGCGCGATGTCCGCCGACTGGCGCCAAAAACGGCGCCAATCAGACGGGCATCGCGCCGGCCCAAAGGTGCGGAATGCTCCGCATCTTTGGGGGCCGAGCCCCAACGTTGAGGGGCTAGGCCGGCGCCGGAGGGATTTCCGCCCCGCCAGCTGGCGGAAACGGCGTTTGTTGCCCCGCCAGCTGGCGGAAATGGCGTTTGGTGCCCCGCCAGCTGGCGCGGAAATGTGGCGCATGCGCGGGAGCGTCCGCGGCCGCTGACAGTTTCCCGCGCATGCGCAGTGGGGAGAGTCTCTTCCGCCTCCGCCATGGTGGAGGCCGTGGCGGAGGCGGAAGGGAAAGAGTGCCCCCACGGCACAGGCCCGCCCGCGGATCGGTGGGCCCCGATCGTGGGCCAGGCCACCGTGGGGGCATCCCCCGGGGTCAGATTGCCCCGCGCCCCCCCCAGGACCCCGGAGCCCGCCCACGCCACCTGGTCCCGCCGGTAAATACCAGCTTTGATTTACGCCGGCGGGACAGGCAATTTCTGGGCAGGACTTCGGCCCATTCGGGCCGGAGAATTGAGCAGGGGGTCCCGCCAACCGGCGCGGCCCGATACCCGCCCCCGCCCAATCTCCGGTACCGGAGACTTCGGCGGGTGCGGGGGCGGGATTCACGGCAGCCAACGGCCATTCTCCGACCCAGCGGGGGGTCGGAGAATGACGCCCAAGGTTTGTCAATAGTTAATAAAAGAGTACAACACCTTTCTATCTGGAAATATCTGCCAACTGATTGAAAAAAAACACAGGAAAACTCTTTCTAATTGTAATTTAAGGGCAACATGGTGGCGCAGTGGTTAGCACTGCTGCCTCGCGGCACCAAGGTCCCATTTTCGATCCCAGCTCTGGGTCACTGTCCGTGCGGAGTTTGCACATTCCCCCCGCGTTTGCGTCGGTTTTGCCCCCACAGCCCAAAGATGTGCTGGTTAGGTGAATTGGCCACACTTCATTGCCCCTTAATTGGAAAAAATGAATTGGGTACTCTAAGTTTTAAAAAAAAAATAATTGTAAGTTAAAATTGAACGACAATACCCCAAGGAAGATTTAAATGGACAATTCCAGCAAAGAAAGTGATGGCTAATCTATGTGGTAAATGGGTGTGGCACATACAGGGTTAATGCCAATCGGACCACCCACAAAGTGATGCAAGAAGGCACATGACCCACGCCCAGGGATCAGTGTGGTGCTGGGAAGAGACTGGTTAAGACCTAAACATGAGGATAGCTCCCAGCCTGTACCCTTCAATGTACATGTATAACTAGTTCTATTTGTTAATAAAGATTTACAGTTAACCTACTGAAGACTTCTGTAACCAACACCCACCCTGTGGCACTCCATTAGTTACAGGTTGACATCCTGAAAATTCCCCTCTTATCCCCTCTTATGTCTTCTTTTTGTTAGCCAACCCTCTATCCATGCTGCCCCCATCACCACTAGCTCTTATCTTAGTAAGTAACCTTTTGTGCGCTACCTTATAAAATACTTTTTAGAAATCCAAATATATTACATCTACTGGTGCCCCTTTATCTGTCATGTAGGCTTTAGGCTGAAGGCTTGAGTGGATGTCATTTTCTTGGCTCTGTGGTGGCAGGCTTGAAGGCGGTAGCATGGGGACAGTGAGGGGTGGGGAGTGATGGAAAATCGTGGAGAATTGCGTTGGGACAGCTGAAGAACTTTTCCAGGGATGGGTTGGGAAGTGGGTCGGCTGGTCAAACAACAGAAGAGGGCAGCCAATCAACATTCCTAAAGTTCCAATTAGGGATGAAATTGAAGCTGGGATGGCCCCCACCTCACTCCCTGTCACACAATGTGATTCCCAGCTCAATGGGAGTGATAGTCCTGCCGCAGGACCATCAGAACGAGTGACTAACTGCCCCAAACAGGGAACAGCATCCGGGATAGGCTGAAATCATGGCCAAGTCTGATTGAGTGGAGGGGTTTTCCCCTCCATCGCATTTCACCCACCGCTCTGGGTCATGGTTTATTTCATGATCGACCTCCGGGCAATGTTTAGATACATAGAATACACAGAACCCCTACAGTGCAGAAGGAGTCCATTCGGCCCATCGATTCTGCACCGAACCTCTGAAAGAGGACCACTCCCCCACCCTATCCCAGAACCCCACCTACCCCACACATCTTTGAACACTGAGGGGCAATTTAGCATGGCCCATCCACCTAACCTACACATCTTTAGACTGTGGGAGGAAACCGGAGAACCCGGAGGAAACCCACGCAGCCAGTCACCCAAGGCCGGAATTGAAGCAGGGTCCCTGGCGCTGTGAGGCAGTAGTGCGAACCATTGTGCCAACCTGCCGCCCACTGACTTACTTCAGCAGCGCTAACCTCTGAGTGGGCCTGCAGCGGCAAGAGCCTGCAAGGTGGCGCAGCTCCGAGGTGGCAAATGAGGAAGCCACTTCCTGGCAGGTTGCGCCACTTCTCTCGCTGCAGGAACATGTAGGGCACGATGCCCGCCCCAATCTGGTCCCAATGTTGGGGGCTTCCCCCAGGAAATTTCAACCCAGACTTTCATTTGTTATTAAAATTGATTAGCAAGGTAGCTGAACTTTACACCAGTCAATAAACCTGTCCGTGATAAATTCCCACCTTTCTCTTTCCCTCCAAAATAAGTTGTATTTATTTCAATTCTGAAAATCCCGCTGGGAAGCCGGCAGACAAGGAAACACAATAACAGCCTCCTTGTGAGCAATCTCCATATCTCAACAGCTTACACGCTACCATGCAGAGCAGTGAAGGGTTTTATCTCCCTCTAGATTTTTAATGAGTCTTCAACTAAAGTGCTTGATATTCCGAGGGAAAAAAGTACAAAATAAGAGCTAAAAGTGAACTATCTTGGGAAAGAGCTTTTATTTAAACGGATCCTATAATTCAGTCAAGATTAACTTGCAAGGCTGTGTGGAGCATCAAATCTCCTTTCATAGAGGGGATAATATAGAAGTGATCCTTTACAATGCTAAATATACAGAGATAAGCCATCTCTGTTTAAGAGTTCAGAGAAATTTCTGACAGCAATCTACTTTGGTCAGGAATTCAGGTTTTCCACCATTAATACTGATCCGGAGCTCTATCTGTCGCAGCAAGTGGTCTATAAGGCCTGTGCTTTGAAGAATAGTTTATAATGTGGCACAGGTCTCTTGCTTATTCTCAAGCAGGTTTGGGTAACTCCGTGATCTGTGCTTCCAACATAAAATGGCGCGGGGGCCTTGACTCAGTAAATGACAAACCGCAACTTGTAATTTTCCATCCAGGATGAACAGAAAACAATGACCTACACCCCCACTGACAAACCTCAACCCCCACCCCCTGTCCCCCAATTTCCTCAGATGCACTCCCTGAGTAACTTTCCCGTGCTGGAAGCAGAGGATGGGAGTATTAGCACTGCAGACTAAAACAGCATTAATCAAACAGACTACCAAAGGATCTGGATCAAAGGGTTGGCAAGGTCAGCATTTACTGTCCATCATAATTGACCTTGAAGGTGGTGGTGAGGTATCTTCTGGAGTCTATGTGGGGAAGGTACACACATGGTGCTCCTGGAAAGGGAGCTCCAGGATTTGACCCAGTGACCATGAAGTTCCACTTCAGGAAGGTGTGTGACTTTGATGGGAACTTGCAGTTGGTGATGTTCACATACGCCCGCTGTCTCTCAGTCTTCTAGGTGGTAGAGGTCACGGGTTTGGGGGGTGCTGTTGAATGAGCCTTGGCACTGCCTTTTGTAGATGGTACACACCGCCGACGCTGTGAGGTGGAGTTGGAGGGAGTGAATGTTATACGGTGGAGGATGGGGTGCTGATCAATCAGGTTGTTTGGGGCTGAATTACGTTGAGCTTCTTGAGTGTTGCTGGAACTGCGTTCATTCCAGTGGAGAGAACTCCATCACATTCCTGATGTGGCGAAGCTGTAAAGTCAATCAGGAGGTGAGCCACTCACCTCCCAGTTTCTGATCTGCTCCTGCAGTCGCATTATTTATTCCCAGTATAAGGGACCTGACCGCCCATGTCCGGAAGCGACTTGTTTTGTCATACTTTTAAATCACAATAATTTCCTTCAACGTCCTGATCAGCTGGGCGAGGTCAAGATGGGGTATGCGCTGGACTGTGGTGTTTGAGAATGGCACAGCTGGCATCAAATCACCATTGCACAGGGTAGTCACCAATTGGCAACAGCTGTCAGTGCGAGCAGGTGAACTCCTCTACCAAGATGGCGTCCTTTGCACTTCCTGCCTGAGGTGTGTAGTTGCATCTCTGACCCCATTTTCAAATGTTAGGTCACATAGCACCAAAAAAGTGCTACAGATTCCACCCCCCCCCTCCACCCCCCAAGCATACTTGCAATTTCAGCATGGTGGTGGTGGATGTTGACTTTAAGTCAAAGGTCAGAGGCGTGATTCTCCAAACCCCCCCCCGGGGGCTGGAATCGTGGCGCGCCGGTCGGCGGCTGCTGGCAGCGGCTCCGCCGGTGATTCTCCGGCCCGCGATGGGCTGAGTGGCCGCCCGTTTTTGGCGGGTCCCGCCGGCATAAATCACAACAGGTCCTTACCGGCGGGAGCTGGCTCCACGGGCGGCCTGCACAGTCCTTGGGGAGGAGGGGGGGGGGTGCGGGGGGATCTGGCCCTGGGGGGTGCCCCCACGGTGGCCTGGCCCGCGATCGGGGCCCACCGATCCGCGGGCGGGCCTGTGCCGTGGGGGCACTCTTTCCCTTCGCACCGGCCGCTGTCAATCTCCGCCGTGTCCGGCGCGGAGAAGAACCCCCCTGCGCATGCGCTGGGATGACGCCAGCACATGCTGGCGCTCCCGCACTTGCGCCAACTCGCGCTGGCCGCTGGAGGCCCTTCGACGCTGGTTGGCGTGGCGCCAATCCCGCTGCAGGAGAATTCCGCACCTTCGGGGCAGCCCGATGCCGGAGTGGTTCCCGCCACTCATCGGCGCCGGAGTGGCCCGCCAGGCCGGTTCGCGGAGAATCCCGCCCCTTATATAGCAAGATGTCTTGGTGGCCATAACAAGGGTATAACCTGCAGGTTATTGTTTTGCCCTCATGGCTAGATGTTGACGCAAAATAATTCTAGACACTAAATCATCCTTCACATTACCACAGGAAACTGTCGAGGAATTCTGGAGATGGTATTGTCACGAAAGAAAGCTCCCACTGGCCTTTTAGAGAAAAAGATAAGCTTTAAAAAGCAATTTGCTACTTATTCATAATAAATTGGACTGTCAGCCACTTGGCAAGTCTGGTGAATTAACTGCCGTAGGCAGGTTATCTGACTAATAGTGTTCTTTGGAAATTCATATTGCTGTGTTCTATATGCAGCAGACAGGGCGTGGTCCTCGGAGAGTAGAAACACACAGGTACAATCGCACATACGCACCAATGTTAATTAAACTTTTCATTCCTTGACTGTGAAGGATGATTCCTGTTAATCTTTCAGTTTCAAAATGTTCAGTGTTTGGGGTGTGAAACTGGTTAGTTTTAAATAAGAAACAATGAAATCTCCTTTCAGATAAAGACAACATTCGCACCCCCTCCTACAAAATTACACCTAAGGATGACATAAGGTGCTGTTGCTTAACAATAATCTTTATTGTTGTCACAAGTAGGCTTGCATTAACACTGCAGTGAAGTTACTGGGGATAGCCTCTAGTCACAACACTCCGGCGCCTGTTCGGCACACAGGGAGAATTCAGAATGCCCAAATTACCTAACAGCACGTCTTTCGGGACTTGTGTGAGGAAACCGGAGCACCCGGAGGAAACCCACGCAGGCACGGGGAGAACGTGCAGTCTTCGCACAGACAGTGACCCAGGCCGGGAATCGAACCCGGGCCCCTGGTGCTGTGAAGCAACAGTACTGACCACTGTGCTACCGTGCAGCCCTAGTCACCAGCAGCAGGAAGGATTCACCCATCATCTCTATTTAAAGGGACCATCAACAACTCTGCATCCTCTTCGTGAGGTTGTGGGAGTTGTTGTCAGGATGGTTGGCTCTTTTGGGGCTGGTACTCACACGATGGGCAGAATGTCTCCTTCCCGACCATAAATGTTCTGTTTCTACATGGACCAAAGATGGGTATGGATTTGAGGTATGGGTCTAACTGAAAGGTAGAACTGGCTTGAGGATATAGCTTGTTAGTCTCTCGATGTTCCTTCACCTCATGATATTGAGCCCTCATCCCTCACTCTTTCTATTGTGTTAATTAAACAACTTTACTGAGAATCAAAGAAGGCATCAATCTGTGGTTGAGATCAAAGTAAATGAGGTTCTTACTGCTTTTTTTCTCAAAGAGCAGACTGCAAATCATCCTTACCTCAATGCCAACAATCAAAGCTGATTACAATTTGGATTCAATGGAATGTAAATTCACATTAATTAAACCAACACGCAGAACTGCCAGCTCCAATAGTTATATCTCTATAAAATTCCGATTGATTTGGAGTGAAGCATGCAATAAGTCTTAACCCTTGAGTGATCACCGGGAAAGTTTGCCAAATCTGGGGTGCCACAATAGCACATGTCTACGGCCGCAATAAGTCTGTAAAAAGAGTCCCTGAGCAGGCAGATTTAGAAAACCATTAAGACTCAAAAACAAGAGGAAGATTATAACAAAGATGAAAGCGTACAGTTCTATTATCAGCGTCATATTTGACAGCTTAACATATTCCGCCTCCAGTGTCTGAGTACAAATTACCAACTGCAAGATGCACGAATACATCAAGAACCCTGCCATTGAGAGTGCTTATAAGCTGCACTGATCATGATACCTTTGTCTGTCTGGGAGATCTGAGAATGACAAATAACTTCCCTGTACAATGAGCTAAAAGAGACAAGTAGTAAAAGATAAGCAAGGACACGCTCTAGAACAACTTCCAGCTCTGTAATCTCGGTGTGGACAAGGAGGAAACATCCCATAGCATGAGCTAGTGAATGGCGAAGCGAGGTGTTAGCAGTCAGTACAAACACCAGGTGAATCGGCAAGAGCAGAAAACTGTCTTGGACTGGCCGATGAGTTTATATCTCAATTTATATTGGCCTAGATAATGCCGTCATCATGATCCGTCACCCAAAATGGATCACCAATTTGTGCGTAGAGGATTATCAGACGTTTGTCCCCTCTGCCAATATTCATCCTTAATCAACATTATTTGAAAAAAAAATACATTGCTGTTTATGGAACCTTTCAGTGTTCAAATTAGCTGCCATATTTCCCACATTACAACAGTCAAGATACTTTAAAACCTTTCATTGGCTGTAAAGTGCTTTGGGATATCCTGAGGTTGTGAAAGGCGCTATAGAAATGCAAATTTTTCTGTCAACTCTTCATACCGTAGCACAGTGGTTAGCACTGTTGCTTCACCGCGCCAGGGACCCGGGTTCAATTCCCGGCATGGGGCACTGTCTGGGCGGAGTCTGCACGTTCTCCTCGTCTCTGCGTGGGTTTCCTCCGGGTGCTCCGGTTTCCTCCCACAAGTCCCGAAAGACGTGCTTGTTGGGTGAATTGTACATTCTGAATTCTCCCTCCGTATAGCCGAACAGGCGCCGGAGTGTGGTGACTAGGGGCTGTTCATAGTAACTTCATTGCAGTGTCAATGTAAGCCTATTTGTGACACTAATAAAGATTATTATTATATTATCCCTTTTAACTTTATCTTTTTGCATTATTTAGTGGCAAATTTATTGCGGATCTCCAAATGCTGAGTGCTGATTATTAAAAGCACTGATTGTCTTGAAATACTCCACATCCGAAACAACAATGTTTAACTCCAAACAACACTTGTTTGTACTCTGAGGAAGGGACGAAGCACGTTCCTCGAACAGTACGTTGTATATGGACTGTTATTTTTAAAGTCACAAATTTTTCTTTACACGCAATTACAAAAGGCTTATGGAGCGGAAGCATCATTGGTCCTACATTTGATTGACTACTTGTCATGGAGACCTCCCACTGAGGCACTTTTGCAAACAGCAGGGTGCCAGCACAGGGTTTGTTTCACCAGACAGAAACAAAAGAACAGGAGTCGACCATTTAACCCCTCGTTTCTGTTCTGCCATTCAATGAGATTGCGACTGGTCAGTGACTCGTCCGTCGTTTCCCCATATCCCTTAATATCTTCCGTCACCAAAAATAAGTCAATTGCATCGTTTGAAATGGTAATTATTATATAGAAAAGAGTTCCAAATTTCTACTTTGTGTGTGATGCACTATCAATTACGACGAGGCGAGAGTAGAATGTAATCGAGGCTTTATTACCAGAGATGTGTGGCCTCCTGCAGCAGCTTACGGAATGGCTGCTGTTCGGAGAGCACACACATTTATACTCCGCCTACTGGGCGGAGCCAGCAGGCAGGGATCTACACTCGTACCTGTAGTACAGGGGCTTTACCGTAATACCCATATATACAATATAATACAACAGTGGTGACTACCACAGTGTGTGGGAGTGTTTCCCGATTTCACTCCTGAAAGGTCTGGTTCTAACCATTTAGATTGTGCCCCCTAGTCCCGGATTCCTCCCACAAGTGAGAATTGTTTCCATTTACCCCTTAAGGGCAGCACGGTAGCATAGTGGTTGGCACTATGGGAACTTAATTGCAGTGTTAATGCCATGAAAGCTTTCAGTGGTTAGCACTGTTGCTTCACAACTCCAGGGACCCGGGTTCGATTCCAGGCTTGGGTTACTGTCTGTGCGGAGTCTGCACGTTCTCCCCGTGTCTGCATGGGTTTCCTCCGGGTGCTCCGGTTTCCTCCCACAAGACCCGAAAGACGTGCTGTTAGGTAATTTGGACATTCTGAATTCTCCCTCCGTGTACCCGAACAGGCACCGGAGTGTGGCTGTCATGATATGCACTCCTGTATATAATGAGATACAGGCAGGCAGTGACAGACACCCAGTACAGCCAATCAGCACACAGGACAGAACACAAGCAATCACCAGGCAGAACACTGGAGGGTGGTCTCCCACTATAAAACACACGAGGCATCAGCACTCTGCCTCTTTCCATTGGTGACAACTGTAGTGACAGTCAGGGTGTATATATCAGTTAGCACCTTCTACACTCGGCTCAGAGCTAGTCTGGTCTAGTTAGTTATAACAAGCACGCTTAGATTAGTAGAGCGTCAAACCCACAGCGAACTGTGTGCATTGCTTAACAAGTTTAATAAAGCATATTGAACCAACACCAAAGCTTGGAGTCTACTTTCAAGTACAACTGCATCCAGTTGCAGTCCGTGTTACCCCAGGGTTAATAACACGACATGGTACCAGTAGTCTACTTTCTCTAAGTGGCTTACCTCGAGTGATTCCGTGACGACCAGCAAGTGCCTTCCAGTCGCAAGGAGAAGATCCAGGCCCCTCCACAGCT
The DNA here is from genome assembly GCF_047496885.1 of Scyliorhinus torazame. Taxonomy (NCBI): domain Eukaryota; kingdom Metazoa; phylum Chordata; class Chondrichthyes; order Carcharhiniformes; family Scyliorhinidae; genus Scyliorhinus; species Scyliorhinus torazame. Next base: position 376,633,371 of record NC_092708.1, read on the forward strand.
ACGGATCTCCGGCAATCTCGGTGCCAACTGGCGGGTCTTTAAGCAAAGGTTCCTTCTCTACATTGAGGCCTCAGACCTCGAGGATGCGTCCGATGCCAGAAAAATCGCGCTGCTCCTATCAACAGCGGGGGACCAAGCCATCCAGATTTACAACTCACTTAATTTTACCGACGGCCAGGACAAGACCAAATTCAAGACCGTTATGGAGAAGTTCGACAGTCACTGTGAAGTCGAAACAACCAAGACCTTTGCGCGCAATATCCCTCAGCAACGCCTTCAGGGTAAGGATGAACCTTTCCAATCCTTTCTAACTTATCTCCGTATATTAGCGCAGTCCTGCAATTATGGTGACACCGCTGATTACATCATCAGGGATCAGATCGTGTTTGGGGTGCACTCCGATTCCTTGTGGGAGCAACTCCTCAAAGTTAAGCACATGACCCTGCCAGTCGCAATCGAGACGTGTATAGTGCATGAGCATGCTAGAAATCGGTACTCCCGGTTCAAATCGGCAGAATATGAAAAACTTGCCTCCCATGAGGCAGAGATTGTACAGGCCATCGCCCGGATGCAGCGTCTCAGTATCGAAAGCGGCCATTTCGCGCGCTTTTCCCGGGGCACCACACATGCGCAACACAAACGGGAGAACGAAGCGGCCAAAAACCAAACTGCGCAGGTGCGACGACGCACAGAGCGTAACGACGTCAACGACATGACGTGCCCGAAGTGTGGCACCGCCCACTTAAAGCGGCAATGCCCTGCAAAAGGCAGGCGATGTTTAAATTGCGGGAAGCCTGGACATTATGCAGCCTTGTGCAGGTCTGCACCACCAGTCAAGGGCCAGCGATCCCAATTCCAACGCAAGCGCGTTCAATGTGTACAGCAAGGGTTCCTGAATCTGATCCTGGTAGCACTACGGATCCAGAGGACGACTGCCTGGAGTCCCCCTATCGGGTGGACATCATCACTACATGTGAGTATGCCTCCTCAAATTCAGCAAGACGCCTATCTATCCTCAATGTGGATTCCACGGACGAATGGCGTGCTGTCATACACGTATATCAATGCAGCATACAGTTCAAGCTGGACACTGGTGCTTCTGCCAATCTCATCTCTCAAGCTGATTTTGACCGCATTAAAAAGCAACCCAAAATTCTTCCGCCAGCTCCTCGATTATAATGGCAATGCCATAACTGCTCTAGGATCTTGTCATCTATTCATCTCCAACAAGACCATCAATGCCACACTGAGATTCGAAATCGTCAAGCCTGATAAGGCATCCCTGCTTGGTGCCCATGCATGCCAGCTACTCAACCTCGTACGGCGAGTCCATGTCATGTCTTCTTCCAATGTGGATCTTCAGGCTGACATTGATGACCTCCTGGCTCAATACCCGGATGTGTTTGATGGAATGGGTACTCTGCCATCCCGCTACAAGATCCGACTCAGGCCTGATGCCATGCCTGTGATCCATGCACCACGCCGGGTGCCGGCTCCTCTGAAGGAACGTTTAAAGGCGCAGCTACAGGAGCTCCAAGACCAGGGCATCATCTCCAAAGTGACGGAACCGACTGACTGGGTCAGCTCGATGGTCTGTGTGAAGAAGCCCTCAGGTCAGTTGCAGACTCTGCTTCTGACTTCAACCTTGCGCTGCTGGCGTTCAAGGCAACCCCTTTGTCCACCGGTGTGTCTCCCGCTCAACTCCTCATGAATAGAGACCTGCGAACGATTGTTCCAGCCATACACTTACCAGACCTGGATCACCTCCCACTGCTGCAAAAGGTGCAGCAACTCAGGAACCGGCAAAAGCTGACGTACGATGCTCATGCTACCGATTTGCCTATGCTATCTCCGGAAGATGCTGTTCGCATCAAGCTACCTGATGGAGGCTGGTCAGCTCCAGCTGTTGTTGTTCAACAGGCTGCTCCCAGATCGTTTGTAGTTCGTATGGCTGATGGCTCCATTGTCAGGCGCCACAGAAGGGCCCTGCGCAAAGTTGCCGGATCACCACCAGATCTTACTTTTCCAGATGTTGTTATGCCTCCTCCGGACACCTCGCACAATGAGGCCACCAATCTGGCAGCAATCCCACCTGTCAAGGTGCCGTCGTCCCCACCTCCACTTCTCAGGCAGGCGACAAGAATCCGACGCAAGCCCCAAAGATTGGACTTATAGACATTTATCTTGTAAATTTTGTTCTGTATCTGCACGCTAGACACCTCTCATGTATATATTCATCCACTCGCCATTTAATGTAAATAGTCATACATGTAAATACAGCCGCATATGCTCCAAGCAACCAACATTTTGTTTTTTAAAAGGGGGGATGTCATGATATGCACACATGTACATAATGAGATACAGTCAGGCAGTGACAGACACCCAGTACAGCCAATCAACACACAGGACAGAACACAACCAATCACCAGGCAGAACACAAGAGGGTGGTCTCCCACTATAAAACACACGAGGCATCAGCACTCTGCCTCTTTCCATTGGTGACAACTGCAGTGACAGTCAGGGTGTATATATCAGTTAGCACCTTCTACACGTGGCTCAGAGCTCGTCTGGTCTAGTTAGTTATAGTAAGCACGCTTTGATTAGTAGAGTGTCAAACCCACAGCGAACTGTGTGCACTGCTTAACAAGTTCAATAAAGCTTATTGAACCAACATCACAGTTTGGAGTCTACTTTCAAGTACAACTGCATCCAGTTGCAGTCCGTGTTACCCCAGGGTGAATAACACGACAGTGGCGACTAGGGGCTTTTCACAGTAACTTCATTGCAGTGTTAATGTAAGCCTACTTGTGACAATAATAATGATTATTATCCTTTGGATGTGATATTAAACAGAAATTCTGTCTGCCCTCTCAGGTGGGCCAAACAAAATAAGGTCTCATGGTACTTTTGGAGGAAAAGCCATGGGAGTTAACTATCAATGTTATTAAAACAAATTATTTGTCATTTTTACTTCATGCTTTTTTTGTGGAACCTGACTGTATAATCTGTCTGCCTGTTACCCTACCTCACAACAGTGACTACGCTGCGAGTACTCAATTGACTGGAAAACACTTTGAGATTTCCCGACGACGTTATGCAAGCACTGCTTTCCTAGGTCCGACTCATGTCGACCCTGTTGAGTTAAGAATTCAATGGCAGCTATCTCAGACAGTGGGCGGGATTTTCTGGGGACATAGCTTTAAATTGAGGGGAGATAGATATAAGACAGATGTCAGGAGCGCGATTCTCCGACCCCCCGGTTCGGAGAATCGCCGGGGGCCGGCGTGAATCCCGCCCCCGCCGTGTCGCGAATTCTCCACCACCGGTGATTCGGCGGGGGCGGGTATCGCACCGCGCCGGTCGGCAGGAATCCCCCGGCGATTCTCCGGTCCGCGATGGGCCGGCGGCGGGGGTGGGCTCCGGGGTCCTGGGGGGGGCGCGGGGCGATCTGGCCCCGGGGGGGTGCCTCCACGGTGACCTGGCCCGCGATCGGGGCCCACCGATCGGCGGGCGGGCCTGTGCCATGGGGGCACTCTTTTCCTTCCGCCTTCACCATGGTTTCCACTATGACGGAGGCGGAAGAGACCCCCTCCACTGCGCATGCGCGGGGATGCCGTGAGCGGCCGCTGATGCTCCCGCGCGGCAAAGTCATTTCCGCGTCGGCTGGCAGGGCACCAAAGGCCTTTCCCACCAGCTGGCGGGGCGGAAATCAGTCCGACGCGGGCCTAGCCCCTCAAGGTAAGGGCTCGGCCCCCCAAGATGCGGAGGATTCCGCACCTTTGGGGCGGCGCGATGCCGGACTGATTCGCGCCGTTTTTGGCGCCGGTCGGCGGACATCGCGACGATTACGGAGAATCCCGCCCCAGAGTTAGGTTCTTTACTCAGAGAGTAGTAAGGGTGTGGAATGCCCTGCCTGCAACAGTGGTGGACTCGCCAACACTAAGGGCATTCAAATGGTCATTGGATAAACATATGGACGATAAGGGAATAGTGTAGATGGGCTTTAGAGTGGTTTCACAGGTCGGTGCAACATCGAGGGCCAAAGGGCCTGTACTGCGCTGTAATGTTCTATGTTCTATGTTCTATTTCCGCCGGTCCTGCCGAAGGTCACACCACCCGCCGAGCGGCCGAGCCATGCAAAACACCGTAGACATCGGTGGGGCTGGAAAATTCCATCCATTGTTTTAAACTTTTGGCAAATATTGGGCTCATTCTCCGACCCCCCATCGGGTTGGAGAATTGCCGGGGTCTGCCGTGAATCCCGCCCCCGCCGGTTGCCGAAGTCTCCGGTACCGGATATTCGGCGGGGGCGGGAATCGGGCCGCACCAGTTGGCGGGCCCCCCCGCTGGATTCTCTGGCCCGGATGGGCCGAAGTCCAGCCGATAAATTGCCTGTCCCGCCGGCGTGGATTAAACCACCTTTAGAACGGCGGGACAAGGCGGCGTGGGTGGGCTCCGGGGTCCTGGGGGTGGGCGCGGGGCGATCTGGCCCCGGGGGGCACCCCCACGGTGGCCTGGCCCGTGATTGGGGCCCACCAATCCGCGGGCGGGCCTGTGCCGTGGGGGCACTCTTTCCCTTCCGCCTCCGCCACGGTCTCCACCATGGTGGAGTCGGAAGAGACTCCCTCCACTGCGCATGCGTGGGAAACTGTCAGCGGCCGCTGACGCTCCCGCGCATGCGCCGCCCGGGGATGTCATTTCCGCGCCAGCTGGCGGGGCAACAAAGGCCGTTTCCGCCAGCTGGCGGGGCGGAAATTCCTCCGGCGTCGGCCTAGCCCCTCAATGTTGGGGCTCGGCCCCCAAAGATGCGGAGAATTCCGTACCTTTGGGGCGGCGCGATGCCCGTCTGATTGGCGCCATTTTGGGCACCAGTCGGCGGACATCACGCTGTTTCGGGAGAATTTCGCCCATTGGGTGGAATCCTCCGCACCTTCTGAGGCTAGGCCGATGCCGTCGGGGTTGGCGCCGCGCTAGCCGGCGCCGAAGGGTCTCTGCCGGCCGGCACAAATTGCCGCATTCGCGGGAGCGCCAACGTATGCTGGCATCATCCCAGCGCATGCGCAGGGGTGTTCTTCTCTGCGCCGGCCATGGCGGAGGTTGACAGCAGCCGATGCGGAGGGAAAGAGTGCCCCCACGGCACAGGCCCGCCCGTGGATCGGTGGGCCCCGATCGCGGGCCAGGCCACCGTGGGGGCACCCCGCAGGGCCAGATCCCCCGCACCCCCCCCCCCCCCCCCCCCCCCCCCGAGGACTCTGCAGGCCGCCCGTACAGCCAGTATGGTATGGGCCTGGTTTGATTGACACCGGCGGGACCAGCTGAAAAGGGGCGGCCGCTCGGCCCATCATGGGCCGGAGAATCACCGGGGGGGGGGGACCGCTCCCGTCGGCCGCCGACCGGCGCGGCGTGATTCCCACCCCCGCCAAAACCCCGGCGCCGGGGAATTCGGCAGCCGGTGTCGGGGCGGGATTCGTGCCATTTTCCCCGGCGATTTTCCGGCCCGATGGGGGTTCGGAGAATCCCGCCCATTCGATCTTACCCCGTGACAAAACTAGTACAGGCATCTGATACTGTGCACTGAGTAAGGGTTGCTATTGTATATAGGTAATTGTACCCTCTGGAAGAGTTAATAAGTCACAAATGCCTGCTCCTCATGTGGATGAGACAAGCGGTTCGTATATACAGATCTGGCTTAACGTGATATTTCTCACATCTGGCGTGGTATCCACATTCTGCAGAGCAATGCTGTATCAGTCTATGCCAAAGGAAGACTGACTATTCCATCCCTTGCGTTGTGAATGGGGTCACCGGCGAGCAGGCAGACCGCACAGAGTAATTGCCGAGACAAATAAAATCCGTGCAGCCCTGCACTATCGTCTTTTACTTATTGAGCAGGAAACAAATGAGCGGCAGCTTATTCACCGTGGCAGGAGGGCCCCAGAGCTCTCTACCACACAGCAGCTCTTCAGTCAATGAAAAAGTTTTGTCTGTGTAATGAGCAGGAGGCTGAGTGCCTCGGGAGTACACAGCACAGCGTTATCCAGTGGCAGACGTACTTACTCAGCGCTGCCGGCCCCAGTCCGATGGCAGATTTTTCAGGAAGTCTGCGTGTGCACTGGTAGCAGGCTGAGATTTCCAATGGGATTGACCTGATTACGAGGCGCCTTCTCAGTGTGCTCCACTTAAACTGCAACAATACCGCACTGACAACATGGGAAAGTTCCTTTGATGTCAACATGAAACATAATCATTGTGGAAGGCGCTTGCTTCACCCACTCTTCAATTCACCTTACTGCAGTCAATATGTCTCGGTTATATTAGAGGCCGTTGCTTCGATTATATTTTCCTTATTTATCAAGGCAACCAATTTCTAGTCACCGCGAGGCAGGACACAGCACTGCATTATCAGGACGCTGCAGCAACCCTGCACAATTTGTGTTTTTCTTAAGAATTTGTTATTCTCCGAACAATTTTCAGCCAACTTGTGCCAGGAGGGACTTCGCCGGCCGACGGAAATCCGTGCATGCGCAGGAGCGTCCCCAGGACCCCGGAGCCCGCCCGCAGCGCCGGTAAGGTAGGTGGTTTGATTCACGGTGTTGGGACTTGCATGGCAGCAGCGGGACTTCGGCCAATCGTGGGCCGGGGAATCGCTGGGGTGGGGGGGGGGCGCCGACCGGCGCGATTCCCACCCCCGCCGAATTTTCTGTGCCAGAGAATTCGGCGGCCGGCGGGGGCGGGATTCACGCCGTCCCCCCCTCCGCCGATCCTCCGACTCGGTGGGGGGTCCGAGAATCCCGCCCATGGGGCGAAATTCTCCCCCAACGGCGGGATGCCCGCCGACTGGCGCCAAAGCCGGCGCAAATCAGACGGGCATCGCGCCGGCAAAAAGGTGTGGAAGTCTCCGCATCTTTGGCGGCCTAGCCCCAACATTGAGGGGCTAGGCCGACGCCGGAGGGATTTCCGCCCCGCCAGCTGGCGGAAATGGCGTTTGTTGCCCCGCCAGCTGGCGCGGAAATGCGGCGCATGCGCGGGAGCGTCAGCGGCCGCTGTCAGTTTCCCCGCGCATGCGCGGGAGCGTCAGCGGCCGCCGAAAGTTTCCCGCGCATGCGCAGTGGGGAGAGTCTCTTCCGCCTCCGCCATGGTGGAGGCCGTAGCGGAGGCGGAAGGGAAAGAGTGCCCCCACGGCACAGGCCCGCCCGCGGATCGGTGGGCCCCGATCGCGGGCCAGGCCATCGTGGGGGCACCCCCCGGGGTCAGATCGCCCCGCGCCCCCCCCCAGGACCCCGGAGCCCGCCCACGCTGCCTGGTCCCGCCGGTAAATACCAGGTTTGATTTACGTCGGCGGGACAGGCAGTTTCTGGGCGGGACTTCGGCCCATCCGGGCCGGAGAATCCAGCGGGGGGTCCCGCCAACCGGCGCGGCTGGATTCCCGCCCCCGCCCAATCTCCGGGAGCGGAGACTTCGGCGGGGGCGGGGGCGGGATTCACGGCGGCCAACGGCCATTCTCCGACCCGGCGGGGGGTCGGAGAATGACGCCCATGGTATCTATCTGAAAATGCAGGAAAAAGACTTGGGCGAGATTCTCCCCTACCCGGCGGGGTAGGGGTCGGAGAATCCCGCCCAAGATACAGGACAAATCCAACACAAAATTACGTTCCATTAGCTGACTCCCCATCACCATTATCAGTGATGGAGTGAGTCATCCATCGCTCTAACAAGGGACACTTATCTACCAATAATCTGCTCGCCCATGTTCAATGCTTGACACTATCCAAGATAAAGCAATCTGCTTGATTGCTACTTCATCATCAACTTTCTGGGCGAGATTCTCCGACCCCCCCCCCACCGCCGGGTCGGAGAATCGGCGGGGGCGGGATTCACGCCGCGCCAGTTGGCAGGCACCCCCCCCCCAGCAATTCTCCGGCCCGGATGGGCCGAAGTCGGCGGACATCGCGCCGTTTCGGGAGAATTTCGCCCATGAAGTGAAAAAGACTGTTGGAAGCTAAAGTGGGGGCTGTTGGAGAAAAGTCAGTCCTTTGGAGCAGTCGATCTGATTGTGCCTATAATTTGGTGTTTGGATGCATACGGGGAAACCCAGGGGAACGGAATCTCGAGGGACCAGTTTGAGACGCTGCAGTGTGAGCTGTCAATGATGTTATCTGAGTGGAGTAATTGAAGACGGCTCTCCAGAGGAGCCCACAAGATCCAAGAAGGCAGCCAATTGTTGGTGACCCCACACCTTTGGGGCAAAGGTGACCCTGTTGAAGTAGTAGTCTGCTGGGCAGGGCTGAAGAACCAATGTTGTTCTTGTGAGTTGGTAGAACGTGGACTTGAGAATCCAGAGGAACTAAATCTCAGGAGATGAGATTGAAACCCAGTTAGTTGAGCTGTTGGTGAAGCTGTTAAAGTTGGAGCATTGGAACTTTGGAGGGAATTCTAAAGTGAGATCTTCAAGGATGAAGATTGGAAATCCTTGTGACAGAGTTTGAGTGAGATTGCTTGACTCATAGTGTTAGTGATATCTGGGTAGGTCGTTGAGAAACTTATAGATTCTGTTTTAGTTGCATTTGGCATTTATTGTGCAGTGTGTTGCTCAGATCTGTCACTATCATAGAGACCAAGGGCAGCAGATACATGGAAACACCACCACCTGGGGGTTCCACTGCACGTCACTCACCACCCTGACTGGGAAATATATCGCCGTTCTTTCACTGTGGCTGCGTCAAATCCTGGAATCCCCTCCCGAACAGCACTGTGGGTGTACCTACACCTCAGGGACTGCAGTGGTTCAACAATGTGGCTCACCACCTTCTCAAGAGCAACTAGGGATGGGCAATAAATGCTGACCTAGCCAGCAGCGCCCACATCCCGGAGATTAATTTTAAAAATCCCTCAGATTTACCAGGCACAATTTGGCAGCCTTGCCGCGTCCGACTTGGTGGCTCTCGACATTCAAAGTGCCTCGCAAGATTTAATGGAGTCTCATGAGACGTCGCGATCTGGATATCGTGCTCCAGATCTGCAAATGTAAATGAGCCATTAGGTTTAGTTAACTATGTGTTCACGGGGTTCTCCCAGGGTGCCGTTTACTGCTGGCTTCCACAAACTTGGACCAGTCGTAACAGCAGCTGGGAGGGGGGTGGGGTGGGGGGTGGGGGGTGGGCCCAGGTCCCAGGTCGGGGGTCCCAGGTCCCAGGACCCACGTCCCAGGTCCCAGGCCATTAGAGATCTCTGGGTGGTCGGCTTGGGGCAAGGTGGCACCCTGGCATTCCCTCTGGCACCTGGGCACATTGGCACTGCCAGGCTGGCAGAGGCACTGTCAGGGCTGCCCGGGTGCTGGGTTGGCACTGTCAGGGATCCCTCGGTGGGCCTTACCAGGTGGAGGGAGGGGAGGGGGGGGGCTGCAATGGGGGTGGGCCGCCCCGAGGTTGGGGGGAGGGGGGGTGGGGCTGAAATGGGGGTGGAAATCGGAGCAGTCAGACAAAATGGCACCCCTAACTGCGAGGAGCCTTTGCTGCTGGGGTTGTCAGCAAGAAATGACTGAAGTGCGGCCTCAGCGGAGAGAATCTCCCCGAGGCCAATACAAAATGCAACGTGCCGTTGAATAGCGGGGAGTTTTACGGCGCTGCAGCCGCTGAGGAACTGGACATAGATATTCTTCCGTTGAATCATTCGCAGCGTCCAGTCGTGAAGCAATACACTGAATCCCTACAGTGTGGAAAGGAGCCAATTGGCCCATCGAGTCTGCACCGACCCTCCGAATGAGCACTCCACCTCGGCCCACTCCCCCACCCTATCCCCCATAACCCTTGCATTTATCAAGGCCAATCCAACCCACCGAACCCGCACGTGTTTGGACTGTGGGAGGAAACCGGAGCACCCGGAGGAAACCCACGCAGCCAAGGTGAGAACGTGCAGACTCTGCACAGACAGTGACCCAAGCCCGGAATCGAACCCGGGTCCCTGGAGCTGTGAGGCAGCCGTGCTAGCCGCTGTGCCGCAGCGGAATCTTAACGCTCCTTTCCTCCACAGTGCCCAATTCTGTGAGTGATTTGGTCCTTCCATGTGCCCAAATCTCACAGGTAACGTGAACGTCAAATCCAGAAATGATTTAAGGTTCTAAGATGTTTGTCTTAAACTTTTTGAACTTCTCCTTCAGTGACTTTTCCTGCGCCGACCAGCCTCTCCCTGATACCTGCTGCAGTCTCCGAACTGTTTGATATTCATTCCTTAAACTTGACAGAGTTTGAAACTTATTTGTTGAAAGTTACCATTCAGCTCTGTTTAATACTTTCCTCCCATTGGGGAATCATGTTTAAGCAGCCGATTAGTTTTCCGATTGCTGCCTCACGGCCGGCATATGTAATAGTGCCGACTTCAAACCTCCTTTCAACCTGTGTCCATTAAGAAGAGAATTTTCCCAGTTGCCTGATTATTGCCCCATTAAAGTGAAGATTTTGACCCTTTTTCAAGAGTTCCCCACCCTTACTCGATTGGTGCTTCTGACTCTGCTGCTGGATCAGGGTATCTCGTGGACAACCAGGCACTATGGTGCAGCCATTATGAACCAGAACAATTGACTTTCTGTCTCAACATCTTCCATGGAGATCCTTTGGAGTTTTTATTACCAAAGTTGTCAGTTTTGGCAGGTTTTCTCAGATCAGACTTGTAAACTTCTTTATAGGCAATGTTCAAATATTTTGGGGTTGTTCACGGCTGCCACCATGTTGCATGCTGGTTGTGACTTGGTAAGGGATGATTGTTAATACACAGGTATGTCTGAAATATGATTGGTTTATTGGATAAAATAATGATATACAGATACATGAATGTTGTAAAATCACTCGAAGGGAAATGTGTCAAGTGGGGCGGTCTTAGTTTCGCTTTTTCTCTGAGCAGAGCACACACACACAGCTCTAATGACTTCAAACTTCATACCTAGAAACAACTGTTCCCATGTGCCCACAATAAATGAACCCACAATGTGTTTACACAAATCTTGTGAGCGATTGGTGCACTGTCTTGTACAGTAAAAAAGCCAAAGGTGTTATATCATTCTAATAACACTAATGAACATCAGTGGTGTTCAACTTGGCTGCAGAGTTAAGCACAGGTACGACATGGTGAGCAGCTTTCGATTGTGCGACATAACATGAGACAACCCTTAACATTTTGGTCAGACTGCAACAAAGTCACGACAACAGACATTGTTGAATCCGCAGCATTGTGACTGCAAAGAAAAGCTTTGAGGACACGTGCTGAGCTGGTGCCAAAGTAAAGAGCTGGTAAGGAGACGGACCCCGTTGTCCAAAGTGCAGAGCCTGTCAATTCTATTAGTGGGCAGCACATTGACAGGACCAGCACCGGGAATAGCTCTAAGCCATTGAGCATTCAACCTTTCAATTCTTGGTCATGTGTCTCTTACCTCATCATGTGGGCGGCGTTATGATATGTGTATAGGTACGCCAGTGAAGGGTTAATTATTACATCTCAGTGTAATTCAAACACTAGAGGGCACCACCAGTTCCCAGTATAAATATCAGATCTCAGGGAATCTTGGGTCGTGTTAGCAGAGGAGAGGTATTGATCACAACTCAAGTTTAGATTAGAGAGAAGTAGCACGAGGACATCATTAGTTAATTCTAGATTATTGATTACTGTTTAACAGACTCAATCTTACTTTATTAGTAGTTATAGCTCTGTAGAGTGTGCGAACTCTATTTAATTTAATCGTTATTCAATATGTCAGTTTCACTTCAATCTAAAGATTGGTGGTTTCTTTATCATCAACTCATCCGACCATTCTGGATCACAAGGCAAAGAATAACGACATATTACCACAAAGCACAATATAACATAGATTATCATAGAATTTACAGTGCAGAAGGAGGCCATTCGGCCCATCGAGTCTGCACCGGCTCTTGGAAAGAGCACCCTACCCAATAACAGGCGGCACTGTTCCTCCAGTCCCAGACATTAAACCTTTTAACCCTGAACACCCTTATACTACACCAACCACCTTGAGTGTGGTGGTATCAGTTCAAGGGGCAGGTTCCAGACCCACTTCTTGAGGAACTAGAGATGGCAAACAGGTGTACTCCATGGAATTAATGCCCGCATCACAAGAATGTATGACACCATTGTGCACTGTGTGATAACACTGTTTTATCTAAGCTTTTATCACTGTGTCCAGCTGTGATCAGGGCTCAGAGAATTGGGCCTGGGTTTATCTTTCTAAGCCTTGCCAGATTTACTGTGTCTGGATATCAAAGATCGACCTGATTCAATCCATGACACAACCAGGCTGAACGCTGTCAAATTTTGATTGGCTGGGGAAATGACCTTTGAAGCTAGCTTCCAATCAATAAAAAATCAACTGATTTAGAGGAAGAGAGAAACTATTTTTATTTCAGTATTTTTGGAAAAGGTGGTTGGCTGGTAATTGATGAGGAGATAACGTGGTTGAGATTGTTAACCAGAGGAGAGAAAATGGGGAAAAGAATGTTGGAAAAGGCTGGGCTGAAACTGTCTGTCAATCATTCTCTTTTAAAATTATTTTAGTTGTTGCTTTAAAATTAACATCGGTAAGAAGAAAAAAAGGGAGGGTAGGTTGATGATTGGCATTAATTGTTGAAGATGGGGGAACTAAAATACCCTAAATGTTCCCAGAATGGGACAAACACCCACAGCTCCTGAACTAAAAGTTCCACCTCTGCACACAATGTTTGCAAGCAATTTGATGACAGAGCTGTTGATTAAATTTCATCTTCATACACCAGAGGTGTGGATTATTTTTAAAGTAGCTATCATTATTTTGAAAACTTTATGTTACAGGTCTAAAATGGAATTGTCGGCGTTGTCCCGAAACATCACTTGCTGAATGCAATTAAAATCAGTGTCTCAAACACACTGGCTGATCCATGATACAAAACTAACTGTAAAATGAGACACATGCAATGGAATTCTCTGTTTCAGAAACTAAGTGCTGATACCGGGATGGAATCACTGGTGTTTTACGGCAGGAAAATTGGTGCCGTTCCCAGAGCTAGAGCCGGCGCCATGTGGAGCACCATCGATTCCAATGAAAAACGGTGTCTGGTTTGCCGGAGTCGGGATTGACACTCGAGAGGCTGAGACGCTGTAGCTGCACATTAACACCCCACTCCCCACACACACTCACGCCAGCCAACAAGGTGGCAGCAAATCGAGCGGCACCCCGATTCAGTGACGCTGAACTCGAGACCCTGCTAGACGCAGTGCAGGAAAGGGAGGGTACCCTGTACCCTGAGTGTGGGAAGGAGGTTGCCACCCGCCGCTGGGGGCAGGTGAGAGAGCCCATGAGCACCGTGGGCAATGCCGCCGGAACCGGCCAGCCGTGCAGTAAGAAACCGCGCAACCTCCTCAGGGAGGCCAACCCCCGTCCTGCACACCCGTAACCCCCAACCCCCGCACGGAGGGTGACAGAATCCCCACGTTACATCACAGGCAAGCACCCATACCGGTTGCCGTGGCCGAGTGCCCTGGCCGTGAGTGCCACCCCCTGTGCTGCATGCGTCTGACTGTCTAACATTGAGTGTTTTCTGTTGCCCTCCCCTTCCCCCCACCCCAGGAGAGGGAAAGGACCGGGGTGGGGGGGGCGCTGGACCTGTGGCCGCTCACTGCAGCAGAGCAGCGGGCACTGGACGTGATCGGTGGGCCCGGGGAGAGGGCAGTCACCGAGGCAAGGTCGTCATCCGGCAAACAAATGAGACCCCTGCTGAGTTGTGATTCCCCATGGCATGTGTGTTGCCACCCCCATAACCCCCCACCCTGCCCACCACCCCCACACCCCGTCCACCACCCTACAACCCCCCTCCATCACCCCCACTCCCCTCCTCCTTCAACACCGCCTGTCACCCCAACCCGTGATCCAGTCATACGTCATGTCTTGAGTCTGTCAGGATCTCCTGGCGATGTGGTGGGTGCTTGTGATGCCCCCCCGCCCCCAACCACAACCCAAGGAGAAGAGCAGCGAGGAAGAGGAGGATACAGACAGCGATGGGAGCCCTCGACCCTCAGCCCGAGACACCCCAGAACACCAGTCCGGGGCGACACATCGCGTCTCAGCTGTCTCCAACACCCGCTGCCGTCCCAGACACACTCACCGTGGTAGGGCAATTTAGCGAAGAGGCTCCTGGGCCACTATCTGGTGTGCACCACACAGGTGCAGTGGTACAGCAGGTGGAGGTAGCTACCCCTGAGGGGGTGGAGGGCGGCCCAATCCCAGGGACTAGTTGCCATCCGGATGAATTTCGGGCTTCTGTAAAGGGCGGTCCCACCCATAGTAGAGATGCAGTTGCAGAGGCAGGGATTACATGAGGGGGTCTCGACAACCATCCAACACCTGCAGGTGCAGTTGGATGAGTCGAACCGCCTGCAGGAGCAGGAGGTGGTGCCAACCATGCATGACACCCAGGCCAACACTACATGGGTGGCGTACGCAATGGAGGCCTTAATGGCGAAGGTTTCGCCATGGGTTAAGCTGTCCAAGGCCTGGGGAACTCTCTGCGGGCGGCTCCGAGGCCCAGGGTTGTGCTGCCCTTTCATAAGTTCATAAGATATAGGAGCAGAATTAGGCCATTTGGCCCATCGAGTCTGCTCCGCCATTCGATCACGGCCGATCTCACCCTGGCCTCAACTCCAACGTCCTGCCCGTTCTCCCTAACTCCCTAAATTTACCCAGCACCCACCGCACGCTGGGGGAGTGAATTTTATAGATCCACAACCCTTTGGGAGCAGGTTCTCCTCATCCCTGTTTTAAATTTCCTGCCTCTTATCCCAAGATCTCTCATTCCAGAAAGCCCCACACGAGGAGGCATCTGCTCCATGTCTACTTTATCCATGCCTTTTATCATCTTGTACACCTCAATTTGATCTCGCCTCATTCTTCTAAACTCTGGAGAGAGAGGGCTGCCTGGACATTGCTGCGGCGCTCCTGAGCGGGGCCCATTCACAGTGGCCCATCCCCTTGTAAATCTGAAATGTTTGCAAAACTCCTCCAGTAACAATCAACACAGTAATAAGCAAAAAGCACCTCACCTGGAAGTTGGATGGTGGTTGGGGAGGGAGTGGGGGGGGGCTCTTGTGCAGCACAACATATAGCCATTTGCAAGTGTTTAGGAGGTGTTGAGAAGACCTCTGCAGCCCCAAATGGCAGATTGTGTGTCAGTTCAGTGGTAGAGGCTGATTGGTGCCTCGATTTGCCTACTTTGCATACTTCCGGCGTATCGGAGCCACTGCTGTCAGCCAGGGTGGGCAGGCGCTCCACATTGAAATTGGTCAGAAGCTTTTTTCACTTCTGAGCTTTCATGGCACGAGTTCCAGTGGTGTTACACCCACCGCTCGCTTTCGCAGTCAATGTGTTGCTTTGTTTTTGGTTCGGGAGTAATGTTGGCCGGGAAACCAGGAGAGCTTTTCTGCTCTTCAAATAGGGTCCTTGAATCTTTGATGCTGCCGTAGCCTCTTAAGGGATAGCAGCATGACATCACTCGAAGGAAAATGTGTCATGTGATCTGGTCTTAGTTTCACTTTTGCTGTGAGTGTATAAATTCACAGCCAACAAATTGCTTTTGAAGTGTTACCACCTGAAGCTAAGATATCAACCGATCAATACACTGAAAAATGGCTTAAACTGCAAATGAGGTGAATGGATGCTCAGGCTTAGATTCTCATAAAGGCAGCAGGCATCTCAGCCAAAACGGACATTCTGCCTCCAACCACAATTTTCACTTGAGGGGCTGGACGGGGGTGGTGACGGGGGGAATGAGGGTGAGTTTTTTTATACATCTATGGTTCACCAAAGCAGCTGCACATGTGTAAGTGCAGCAGCTTTCAACAGAAGCCATTTTCTTCACTGGGATTTACAAAGCACAGCTCCGAGGCTTTAGACATGTGAGATAATGTCTGAACTCAGCAGTTCTTCAGAGGGGCAAGGAATCCTTTTGAAGAGATAAGGTACCCTTTGGGAGAGGTCAGGTACCCTTTTGAGATCAGCTAAGAGTAGACATAAATGTGCATTAAAAAGTGGATAAGCTCTGTGGACCTGTCGATCTGTCAAGTCATTTAAATCCCCAAGCCCTTTAAATTAAAATAAAGCACATCCAACCTACTATTTCACTGTTTATTGACAAAGCATTAGTGCTGCTACACTGCTTGCACAACCTGTCATTATCATTACGTTTAATTTTCTATCACCATCACAGAAGTCACAGTTTGGTTGACAGCTCCAAGGATTGTAAAGAAATGAGCTGTCTTTGATGTGCGACTCTGAATAAAAATATTTGCTTTGTTAGAGATTAAATGCTTGAAGGGATTTAAATGTTATCAATGAGAGTGGGTGAGATGCACCCAGAAATGCTCCAAAGCCGTTGTTGGGCAGGAAAAGCGGGGTTGAAGCCGTCGGTAGCAATGGCGGCTGTCTCTAGCATACAGCCCGGGATTTTTTAAAAAGCCTTCAAGGGGCAAGTCCCATGACATATTGTTGGCAGGCCGGCCTCTGGTTTCTCTGTCCCGCCAGCATCTTAATCAGCTGAGGATGGGGTATCATTTCTAAAAGGCCGTCCCAGCAGAGGGAAAGCAAAGAGGTTCACACTGGAATCCCCACAGCCCCCCCCCCCCCCCCACATTGCCCAGACACTGTGCCTGGCACTGACCCCAGAGACTTCCCCCTGGCAGGACCTCCTCCCTCTGATCGCTACACTCACCTGAGCTCCCCTGGGAAATGCGCCCTGTCATTGGGGGTGGGGACTCGTGCTTACGTTTTAAATTTTTTTTGAAAGAGACCAATTAAGGGACAATTTTAACATGGCCAATCCACCTGCGCTTCTCTGGGTTGTGGGATGAGACGCACGCAGACACTGGCAGAATGTGCAAACTCCACCCAGACAGTGACCCAGTCCAGGATCGAACCCGGAGCCTCAGCGCCGTGAGGCAGCAGTGCTAACCACCGTGCCACCCGCGTCTCGCGTTTATGATGATCTAAAATGCAACTTTGCAGTTTGCGCGATATTTTCCACTCCCATCACTGAACCGGCCCGATGTGAACGGGAATTCATGTTTTTTAAAATATAGTGAAGTCCACAATGGACACATCGAACTTCATTTTACTTAATCTCACCAGGACTCCTGAAGTCTGCCCATAGCGGATACTGGGTTAGGGGCATAGTTTGGCATGGAGGGTATGAGAGGTCATGGGGAGTGTGGGAGAGGGTGGTCAGATCGTGAGGTAGTCAGATTGTGAAATGGTCAGACTGTGAAGTGGTCAGATTATGAGGTGGTCAGATATGAAGTGGTCAGATTGTAAGGTGGTCAGATTGTGAAGTGGTCAGACTGTGAGGTGGTCAGATTGTGAGGTGGTGAGACTGTGAGGTGGTCAGATGGTGAAGTGGTCAGACTGTGAGGTGGTCAGATTGTGAAGTGGTCAGACTGTGAGGTGGTGAGATTGTGAAGTGGTCAAACTGTGAGGTGGTCAGATTGTAAGGTGGCCAGTCTGTGAGGTGGTCAGACTGAGGTGGTCAGATTGTGAAGTGGTCAGACTGTGAGGTGGTCAGATTGTGAGGTGGTCAGATTGTGAAGTGGTCAGACTGTGAGGTGGTCAGATTGTGAAGCGGTCAAACTGTGAGGTGGTCAGATTGTGAAGTGGTCAGATTGTGAAGTGGTCAGACTGTGAGGTGGTCAGATTGTGAGGTGGTCAGATTGTGAAGTGGTCAGACTGTGAGGTGGTCAGATTGTGAAGTGGTCAAACTGTGAGGTGGTCAGATTGTGAAGTGGTCAGATTGTGAAGTGGTCAGACTGTGAGGTGGTCAAACTGTGAGGTGGTCAGATTGTGAGGTGGTCAGATTGTGAAGTGGTCAGACTGTGAGGTGGTCAGATTGTGAGGTGGTCAGATTGTGAGGTGGTCAGATTGTGAGGTGGTCAGATTTTGAAGTGGTCAGACTGTGAGGTGATCAGATTGTGAGGTGGTCAACTGTGAGGTGGTCAGATTGTCAGGTGGTCAGACTGTGAGGTGGTCAGATTGTCAGGTGGTCAGACTGTGAGGTGGTCAGATTGTCAGGTGGTCAGATTGTGAGGTGGACAGACTGTGTGTTGGTCAGATTGTGAGGTGGTCAGATTGTGAGGTGGTCAGACTGTCAGGTGGTCAGATTGTCAGGTGGTCAGACTGTGAGGTGGTCAGATTGTCAGGTGGACAGACTGTGAGGTGGTCAGATTGTCAGGTGGTCAGATTGTCAGGTGGACAGACTGTGAGGTGGTCAGATTGTGAGGTGGTCAGACTGTGAGCTGGTCAGAATGAGTGAACCCTGGGCTTTGTCATTTAAGGTTGCTCAGAACGGTCACGCGCTAAGATCCAGATTTGCACACATTTGAAATGTGAAATAGAGGTCCAGCCAAAGCTTTCAAAATGATTAATTTATCAAATGGTCGATTTGAAAAAGAAATTGGCAATTTTGTCCCAAAGCAGACCGTCCAGAGATATCACAGCTGCAATGCTGAAGAAGACTGAATTTCTACTTATCTGTCGGCAGTTGGTTTTGTTCCATTGAGTCACATTTCATTGAGGCTTTGTGGAGAACAATCGAAAGCGAACAATAAAGAAGCTACGAGCTTAAAAGATGGAAGGAGTAAGTATTTTGGGCTTAATGTGGCTGGGTAACGCAACAGTCTAATACCATTTCAAAAAACTGAATTGAAGAGCGAGCGGGAAAAGATGGATGTTAGGCGGGAAGAGGATAACAAATCATGAGGTCAGGCTGGGCGATATTACACGGAGAACGCAATAAGATTTGTGGCTTCTTGTTGCATTATTAGCCAAGGCTAAGTCCAGAAATCAGTGTTGACTGGAGGTATGGAAAATTAGCTTTCGGATCCAGCTCTGTGGCGGTGATAACATCGGCAGGTAGGATTTGCCGTCAGCTCTGGTGGCAATTCATCAATACCTGGACACGATCCGTTTGGGAGAATAATGAGTGTAGCACTTCGCACATGACTGCAGGACCATACGCCAAATGTAATGGTCCCATCACGGGAGGGGGGTGGGGGTTGGTGGTTGGGGGCTAGAAAATGCGACGAGCCATTCAAAAGTCCATTGAGCCTCGTGGGGCCTGGAAAATCCCGCCAAGGGGGATGCTGTAAAATTCCTGCCCATGTTGTGAAAGCTTTCTCCTCTGACAAGAAGTCCAAGAAACCCCAGTACAGCCATGTGGCTTAACAGGAATGCTGATTTTTAAAAAATCATCAGGCCCATGCTTCACCGAAAACTTCCATTTCCCGGTTATTAGCTATGGAAAAGTGATATTTATTGAATAAAATATCACTGCCGTCTGCCTCGTCAATTGTCTGAATTCTGGAGCTGAAGAAAAACGACTTGAATTGACTGTGACATTATCTCAAACCCCTCAATTAGATTCCACTCTAATTAACTCCCAAGTCTCCATGATTTATCCGCGGAGTAGGCCGTGTGGAATTTGCAATGCTGGAGTAGTTTGTGCCTTTCTGCGCACGTGTGGGCAGTTAGTTTTGTCCTGTTGATTTACACTTCCCTCGAGCTGAGGCGAGATTGTTCAATGCGCAGCATAATGCCAGAGCTATGTTTAAGTCAAATTTCACGTTGGATAATGGAGCAGTCTTCACCTAACAGCATTTCAAAGAATTTGGACTTTTTATTCAGTGGGATGTGGGAGTTCACTGACAAGGGCAGTATTAATTGCCCTTGAGGAGATGGTGGTGAGTCACTTTCTTGAACCGCTGCTGTCCATGTGGCTAGGTGGACCCAAGTTCCAGGATTTTGACCGAGCAACAATGAAGGAAGGATGATATAATTCCAAGTCAGGATGGTGTGTGACTTGGAGGGGGAATTGCAGGTAGTGGCGTTCCCATACATCTGCTGCCCTTGTCCTTCCCGGTGGTAAAGGTCACCTGGAAGGTGCCGTCAAGTGAGTTACTGCAGTGCATGGTAGATGGCGCAGACTGCTGCAACTGTGCATTGGTGGTGGATGGAGTGAACACTTAAAGTGGTGGATGGGGTTCGATCAAGCGGGCTGCTTTGTCCTGGATGGTGTTGAGCTTTTTGAGTGTTGTTGGAGCTGCACTCATCCAGGCAAGTGGAGAGTGTTCCATCACACTCCTGGCTTGTGCCGCATAGATTGTGGACAGGCTTTGGGGAGTTGGAACATGAGTTACTCTTCACAGAATTCCCAGATTCTATCCTGCACCTGTAGTCATGGTATTTATGTGACTGATCCAGTTAAGCTTCTGTTCTACAGTAATCCCGAGAACATTGATGGTGGGAGATTAAGCAATAGTAAAATTCCTTTGAACGTCAAAGTATGGGCGTTAGAGTCTCTCTTGTTGGAGAAGGTCATTGCCTAATATGAATGTCATTTATCACTTATCAGCACAAGTTGAATGTTACCTAGGTCTTGCTGGAAATAGGTAAGGTCTGTGGAGTTGCAAATCGATTGTGCAATCCTCAGCGTGCATCCCCACATCTGGCATTATGATGGAAGGAATCGATGAAGCAGCTGAAGATAGTTGGGCCCAGGACACAACCCTGACAAGCTCCTGCAGATATGTCTTGGAACTGAGATGATTGACCTCCAACAACCAGAACATTCTTCCTTTGTGCTAGGTATGACTCTAACCAATGGAGAGTCCTTCCCCCCTGATTGACATGGGCTTCAATTTTTCTTTTTTTTGCACAAAACCTACACTGATGTTTCAAGCCAAGTGGCCAAGGCGGGACCCAGACTAAGGGCGGCACTTTCCATTCCCGCAGGAAGTCAATGGATCTTTGGCTCCCGCTCCAAATTGTCCATTCCCAAATCCCAGCCAAAGCCTCGCTGAGCAAGTGATATGACAACTTCCTTTCGGCCATGTGCAAATTTTGAAAACATACCCTGTTATGTTGAGCTGAGGCCATTAATAGATATCAGGGGTGGGATTCTCCGACCCCCGCTGGGTCAGAGAATCGCTGGGGGCTGGCGTGAATCCCGCCCCCGCCGGTTGCCGAATTCTCCAGCACCGGATATTCGGTGGGGGTGGGAATAGCGCCTTGTCAGTTGGCGGGCCGCCCCCCGGGGATTCTCCGGCCCGCGATGGGCCGAAGTCCCGCTGCTGGAATGCCTGTCCCGCCGGCGAGAATCAAACCACCTCTCTTACTGGTGGGACAAGGCAGCGCGGGTGGGCTCCGGGGTCCTGGGGGGGGCGCGGGGCGATCTGGCCCCGGGGGTGCCCCCACGGTGGCCTGGTTCGTGATCGGGGCCCACCGATCCACGGGCGGGCCTGTGCCGTAGGGGCACTCTTTTCCTTCCGCCTTCGCCATGGTCTCCACTATGGCGGAGGCGGAAGAGACCCCCTCCACTGCGCATGCGCGGGGATGCCGTGAGCGGCTGCTGACGCTCCCGCGCAGGCGCCTCACGGCAAAGTGATTTCCGCGCCAGCTGGCGGGGCACCAAAGGCCTTTCCCGCCAGCCGGCGGGACGGAAATCAGTCCGGCGCAGGCCTAGCCCTCTCAAGGTGAGGGCTCGGCCCCTCAAGATGCGGAGAATTCCGCACCTTTGGGGCGGCGCGATGCCGGACTGATTCGCGCCATTTTTGGCGCCGGTCGGCGGACATCGCGCCGATTGCAGAGAATCCCGCCCCAGAAATTGCAGTGGTTCTGCTGAGGACCCGGGTACGAATCCCGGCCCTGGGTCACTGTCTGCGTGGGTTTCACCCCCACAACCCAAAGATGTGCAGGTTAGGTGAATTGGCGACACTAAATTGCCCCTTAATTGGAAAAAACATAATTGGGTACTCTAAATTTATTTTTAAAAATAAATTGCAGTGGTTCTAATATTGACCCCACAAAAGATAAAACATATATATGGCACAGATGGAGACCATTCAGCCCATTGTGTCTGAGGAAGCAGCAAGAGAGCATGACAGTACTCTTAAACCAGGGCTGGTTTTCCAGCAATGTTAGCAGTTTTGAAGCTGTTCATCGACTTTTACTAGTTTTCTATACTGGTGTATATGGCTGATCTCCAGTCACAGAAACAAAGAAAATAGAAGCAGGAGGAGGCCATTCGGCCCTTCGAGCCTGCTCCGCCATTCATTATGATCATGGCGGATCATCAAGTTCAATATCCTGACCCTGCCTTGCCCCCATATTCCTTGATCCGTTTAGCCCCAGGAGCTATCTCTAATTCTTTCTTGAAATAATATAATATATAATAATCTGTATTGTCACAAGTAGGCTTACATTAACACTGCAATGAAGTTACTGTGAAAAGCCCCTAGTCGCCACATTCCGGCGCCTGTTCAGGTACACGAGAGAGAATTCAGAATGTCCAAATTACCTAACAGTACGTCTTTCGGGGCTTGTGGGAAGAAACCGGAGCACCCGGAGGAAACCCATGCAGACACAGGGAGAACATGCAGACTCCGCACAGACAGTGACCCAAGCCGGGAATCGAACCTGGGACCCTGGAGCTGTGAAGCAACAGTGCTAACCACTGTGCTAGCGTGCTGCGCAATACACAGTCGTTTAACATTCTATATATAAACCACTTAGACAGATTCCAATTTTTAGCTTACTCTCAGGAATCCATTATTCTTTATATATAAACCATCTGAACCCCTCGATTAGATCCCAACCAATAACACATTTGCAAGTATTCATTATATATAAAGCCCATGAGCTCCACGGTTATGTTACAGTCTGTGATACACCTGGGGCCATCAATTATTCTCTTTTTGTGGGTGCCACGATGTGGAACTGCAGCTTTAGTTAATATTCTGTCTGAATTCAGGTTGTCTTGTAACTGTGATTACTGGCTCATGTCAGGTATTACAGACTTGGCTGAGGCTGCCAGAGTTTATTCCAGTCCAATTAGCCAAACATTATTCGCTTACCTCTGGGGATTAATAATTGATTTGAAGGCATTTTTGCCAGGCCACAGTTTTGTGCTACAATGTGAGCCAGCGATGCAGAAAGTGCAGTACAAAGATGGAATCAAAATATCCATGGAACGTAGACTAAAGACTCGATCTGAGTGTGAGGATATTGTATAAATTACAGAGAGTGCAAAGTCACTGATTACCATATTGGCAGCGACTGTACATAATAATTTTATGTACGACCGCTTTTTGAAACTAATTGTGAAGTGTTATGTTCAGATTTCTGTCAGATTTAAAAATAGGCAGTTTAAACAGTAAATTGATGTGACTCTCGGCTGGGATGATTGCAGAATGGAGCCAGGCCGCTGTATAAAATGTGGTGAGGAATGCTAGATTTCAAATGCATTGACTCCTGTGCAATCCGCACCCTTTCTATTTCATACCCTTTGCAAAAGTTGATAAAATAATTATGAGCAACTACGCTGATTTTAAAATAATTGCATTAAATAATAGAAGAACGGGGGAATATAATCAGCCAAGATTGCAGAGTTGGGGGTCACGGTACAGGAGGGTTTATTTAGCCTTCGCAGGGAAGATTGTTCACTAAAATCAGTGCTGCATTTTTCTTCTTTATTCGTCCATGGGAAGCAGACGTCGCTGACAAGGCTGGGCGTTTGTTGCTATTATGGGCGAGGCGTTTTCAGAAGCCCAAAATGTATCATGGTGTTCAACCAACCTCCCCCTTTAATGTATTTGTTGCTTTTCCTAGCACACGGCTTGTTCTCCAGGTGTGGGATTACAATTATGGACACGTGGGTTTTTAAACACAAAACAATGTTTATTCCATGAACTCAACTTAACCTTTTAAATAAACATTGGATCACTTCACACCCCTTACTTCAAAGATAACTCAGAAAATATTACAGCAGTAAATAATCCCTCAAAATGTTCCTTCAACCTTCCAAGAGACTTAACACCTTTAAACAGAATCACATCAGGTTAAAGGCTTTAGTATTATGAGTTTACATCACCCAACTGATCCAGAGATAGTCTTTCAAGGAAGAGATCCAGCTCACTGCAAACACAGACACTCCCAAGCTCTTTTCAAACTGCAAAACTAAACTGCAAAATGGCTGAACTGCTCAGCTCCACCCACTCTCTTACATCACTGTTTTCTTAAAGGTACTCTCACATGACACCTCCCCCCAAGAAAAAAAAACCCATCAACTTCAAGATGGTTTCATTTTTCACTTTTGCAACATCCACTAAGAAATGCACACAGTAAATATACATTTTCATTTAAAGAAAACAACACACTCAAACAGGTATAATAATATAGTCCATTTTTCTTTGTTCTTCTTCCTCCAACCGAAAACCTTCTCAATTGATCACATTCGTGACAAAGCATCGGCTATCACATTTTCCCATCCTGCCACATGTACTATTTTTAAATAAAATGGCTGTAACAATAAACTCCAGTGAAACAGCCTTGCATTGTTATTCCGAAATCGCTCCAAAAATGTCAGAGTATTATGATCAGTATATATAATGGTGTCAGATAGATTGCTGGTCACATAAATGTGAAAATGTTGCAAAGCCAGCACCAAACTTAAAGTCTCCTTCTCAATCGTCGAATACTTTTTCTGGTAAGAATTCAATTTCTTTGATAAATAACCAACAGGCCGCTCTAGCCCTTCGCTGTCGTCTTGTAGAAGCACCACACCTACACCCACATCACTTGCATCAACAGCCACCTTGAAGGGTTTGGTATAATTTGGGATGACTAACACAGGAGCAGTGGTTAACACAGCCTTCAGGCTGTCAAATGCCTGTTGACACTCCGTTGTCCACTGGAATTTGTTACGCTTCTTGAGCAAGTCTGTCAGTGGAGCGACCACACTGCTAAAATTTGTTACAAATTTCCGGTAAAATCCACTCATACCAAGAAATCGCATTATTTCCTGTCGTGTCGAGGGTATCGGAAACTCCCCAATAACTTTCGTTTTCACATCCCGTGGGACCATTCGACCCTGTCTGATTGTATGGCCAAGGAAAGTGACTTGAGCTTTTCCAAATTCATTTTTGGCTAGGTTTATCACCAAACCCGCCTCCTGAAGTCGATCGAATAACTGCATAAGATGTTTTAAATGTTCTTTCCATGTCTGGCTGAAAACTACCAGATCGTCGATGTATACCATACAATTGGGTAATCCTGAAACAACGGTATTAGTTAACCGTTGAAATGTTGCTGGGGCGTTTTTCATGCCAAATGGCATAACTTTGAACTGGTAGATACCGTCTGGAGTCACAAAAGCTGAAATCTCCTTCGCTCTTTCAGATAAAGGTACTTGCCAGTAACCTTTCAGTAAATCCAATTTGGAAATAAAAGCGAATTGTCCTATTTTCTCAATGCAATCCTCCAAACGTGGGATAGGATAAGAGTCCATTCTTATAACTGCATTCACCTTTCGATAGTCCACATACAACCGTTGGGTACCATCTGGTTTAGATACCATCACTATGGGTGAGCTCCATTGGCTGCAACCCATTTCAATTATGCCATTCTTCAGCATACTCTCAATCTCTCTGTTAACCTGTGCCAATTTTAAAGGGTTCAGTCTATATGGATGTTGTTTGATAGGAACAGCATTTCCCACATCTACATCATGTATAGCCATTTTAGTACTTCCCAATTTATCTCCACAAACTTACCCATGTGATATCAATAACTCTTTCAGGTCAGTTCATTTTTCCTCTGGAAGGTAACTTAACAATTCATCCCAATTTTTAAGAACATTCTCAACTTCCAATTTAATTTCAGGTATGTCAAATTCACAGTCATCTGGATTTGGTTTGTCACTTTCAGTTAGAATCATTAAAACCTCCTTTTTCTCTCCTTCCCTTTCAAAGTACATTTTAAGCATATTCACATGACACACTCGGTGAGTCTTCCTTCTATCTGGTGTTTTTACCACATAATTCACCTCACTTAATTTCCTTTCAATCTGATATGGTCCACAAAACCTAGCTTTTAAAGGCTCACCTACCACTGGTAACAACACTAAACTTTATCCCCACTGGCAAAACTACGAACTTTGGATTTCTTGTCCGCTACCCGTTTCATAACATTTTGTGCAACTTTCAAATGTTGTCTAGCCAATTCACCTGCTCTATTTAATCGTTCCCTAAAATTTGACACGTAATCCAATAGTGTAATTTCCGATTTCTCACCCAACAATTTTTTCTTAATTAATTTAAGTGGTCCTCTTACCTCATGACCAAAAATTAGTTCAAAAGGGCTAAATTTGGTGGACTCACTAGGTGCATCCCTAATTGCAAATAATACGAATTGAATTCCTTTATCCCAATTCTCTGGATAATCTTGACAATACACCTTCAACATTGTCTTTAATGTCTGATGCCACCTTTCTAACGCTCCCTGCGATTCTGGATGGTACGCAGTTGATTTAAATTATTTTATTCCTAAGCTATCCATAACTTCTTTGAATAACATTGAAGTAAAATTTGATCCCTGATCCGATTGAATTTCTGTGGGTAGTCCATGTCTAGTAAAGAATTTAAGTAACTCCTTCACAGTCCTTTTAGCTGTAATATTACATACTGGAATGGCCTCTGGAAACCTAGTAGACACATCCATTATAGTCAAAAGATATTGATTCCCACTTTTTGTTTTAGGAAGCGGTCCTACACAACCAATTATGACCCTCGTAAAAGGGTCCTCAAATGCTGGAATGGGTATTATATAATATATTATATCTCTTTCTATTTCTTTTTCTGCACTCTCTCTTTTGTATTCAAGCCGCTTTAATTCTTTCTCATGTTCCATTTGTTTAATTTGCAACTGAATTTTTGCCATTTCCCATCAGTCAAACTCTATCTCAGGCAACTTTAAATTCTTAACCACCACCATAGTTACCTCATCTTTTCACATTTTGACAGGTAATGTTAACTGCAATGTTTTTGCCAGACACAACAGTCTGCTTTTCGTCTCTGTCCGTAAAGTACTGCGTGTGACAGTCTCCACCCCCAAAAACGTCTGAGCCTCTGAAAGAGCCATTGTCCACAACACACTCCCCACTTAAAACTAAAATACCACACCGGAAAAGCAACAATCCTTCACTGTCTTTAAGTTCACAAAAGCCAATCCAATAGATAGACTTTTATCCCGGAGGAGCCCCCAATTGTTATGGGCGAGGCGTTTTCAGAACCCCAAAATGTATCATGGAGTTCAACCAACCTCCGCCTTTAATGTATTTGTTGCTTTTCCTAGCACACGGCTTGTTCTCCAGGTGCAATATTACAATTGTGGACACGGGGGTTTTTAAACACTAAACAATGTTTATTCCATGAACTCAACTTAACCTTTTAAATAAACATTGGATCACTTAACACCCCTTACGTCAAAGATAACTCCAAAAATATTACAGCAGTAAATAATCCCTCAAAATGTTCCTTCAAACTTCCAAGAGACTTAACATCTTTAAACAGAATCACATCAGGTGAAAGGCTTTACTATTATGAGTTTAAATCACCCAAATGATCCAGAGATAGTCTTTCATGGAAGAGATCCAGCTCACTGCAAATACAGACACTCCCAAGCTCTTTTCAACTGCAAAACTAAACTGCAAAATGGCTGAACTGCTCAGCTCCACCCACTCTCTGACATCACTGTTTTCTTAAAGGTACATTGCTTAACATCCATGTCTTAAAGGTGCTCTCACATGACAGTCGCCCATCCTTAATCGCCCTTGAACTGAGTGACTTGTTCGGCCATCTCAGAGGCAGTTAAGAGTCAGCCACATTGCTGTTGGTCTGGAGTCACATGTAGGCCAGACCAGGCCAGGATGGCAGATTCCTTTCCCTGAAGGGCATTAATGATCCAGATTGTTTTTTTTACAACTATTGGTGATGGCTGTCATGGTCGACATTTATGAGGCTAGCTTTCAATTTCAGATATATACATTCACCGGCTGCCTCATGCCGCCCTTTGCCTCATTTACCAAACAGCTTAAATTGGCGCCTTCCACCAAAGGGAACAGCTTCTCTCTAGCTACTTGGTCCAGACACCTCATGAGCTCTGACAAATTGCCTCTGAGGAGAACAGCCTCATCTTCTCCAATCTACCCACACAACTGATGTACCTCATCCCTGAATCTATTCTCATAAAACCTCACAGCACCCGGCCTAAAGCCTTCACGACCTTCCAAAATGTGGGGCAGGATTCTCCGCTTCCCCAGCCGCGTGTCTCTCGCCGGCGCACCGTTCGCTGGCGGAGGGATTCTATCTTCCTGACGCATACCAATGGGAATTCATATTGTTACGCGCCTCCTCCCCATGCCACTGGAAAACCCGTGGGAGCATTGCTGCCGGGAAAAGTGAATCACAACAACCGGAGAATTAGACACGAAACTCCAGCTGAGAACAAACAATATTTTATAAAAGTTCGTCACAACCTCTTTGTTATTGTACTCTTGATTTTCCAAGTCCTTGGTCCTGTATGCCTTTTTAACCACTTTCTCAACCTCCCCTGTCACCTTCAACAATTTGCACACATGTAATCCAGTCCTTTTGCAATCCTTTTAGAATTGTATCCTTTATTTTAATATCCCTTCCCTTCTTCTTCGGCCCAAAATGAATCACTTCACTAAGGGGCGGCACGGTAGCACGGTGGTTAGCACAGCACTTCACAGCTCCAGGGTCCCAGGTGCGATTCCTGGCTTGGGTCACTGTCTGAGCGGACGGTCTGCACATTCTCCCAATGTCTGCGTGGGTTTCCTCCGGGAGCTCCGGTTTCCTCCCACAATCCAACGACGTGCAGGTTAGGTGGATTGGCCTAAGTGTCCAAAGGGGTTGTGTGGGGTTGCTGGGTTACGGGTATGGGGAGGAGATGTGGGCTTGGGTAGGGTGCTCTTTCCAAGGGCCGGCGCTGACTCGGTGGGCCGAATGGCCTCCTTCTGCACTGTATGTTCGATGTTCATTTCACACTTCTCTGCATTAATTTTCATCTGCCACCTGACCGCCCATTTCACAAATCACAATATTTCCAAGCTTTGTATCACCTGTAAAGTTTGAACTGTGTCTTTCACACCCAGATCTAGGGCCAAATTCCTATGGCTGCCCCTCTCCGCCTCCCACCCCAAGTGTGTATTTTCTGGCTGTGGACGTGGCTCGCTATTGGCTGCCAGCAGGGTCACCTGGTCACGCCGATGCCTTTGGCTTTGTGCGTGGCTCCCAGTCCCACTGTCGGGGAAACCGTTGTGGGGTCTCACCTTCGGCAGGGCAGGAAGATCCCACTGACAGGAAGGGTCAGAAAATCCCAGCCTAGGACTTTAATATAAATCAGGAGAAGCAGTGATCCGAAGACTGACCTGGGAAAATTCCACCATATACATTCCTCCAGTCAGAAATACAACTGGTCACCACGACTCATAGAAGAGGCGTTTCGGTCCATTGAGTCTGTACTGACAAAACTACATGAAACCTACACTAATCCCACTTTCCAGCTCTTGGCTCACAGCCTTGAATGTGTCATGTGAGGGTACCTTTAAGACATGGATGTTTAGCAATGTACCTTTAAGAAAACAGTGATGTCAGAGAGTGGGTGGGGCTGAGGTCAGATCAGCCATTTTGCAGGTTTTTAGTTTTGCAGTTTTGAAAAGTGTGTGTCTGTGTTTTGCAGTGAGCTGGATCTCTGCCATGAAAGACTATCTCTGGATCATTTGGGTGATTTAAAGTAAAGCCTTTAACCTGATGTGATTTTGTTTAAAGGTGTTAAGTCTCTTGGAAGTTTGAAGGAACATTGTAAGGAATTATTTACTGTTGCAATATTTTCTGAGTTATCTTTGAAGTAAGGGGTGTTAAGAGATCTAATGTTTATTTAAGATGTTACGTAGAGTTCATGGAATAAACAGTGTTTTGTGTTTAAAAACCCACGTGTCCATAATTGTAATCCCACACCCAGGGAAAAAGCCGTGTGCTAGGAAAACACAACAAATCCATTAAAGGGAGAGGTTGGTTGAACTCCATCATACATTTTGGGGTTCTGAAAACGCCTCGCCCATAACAAATGTTATAACGTTTCAAGTGCTCATCCATGTACTTTTTAAAGGTTTTTTAAAAATAGAATTTACAGTGCAGTAGGCCATTCAGCCCATCGAGTTTGCACCAGCCCTTGGAAAGAGCACCCCACCCAAATCTCCTCAAATCCCCTCTAAATCCCTGCTTCTCATCTTAAAATTATGCCCCCTTGTTATTGCCCCTTCAACTAAGTCCCTTCTCCACCCTGTCCATACCACTCATAATGTTATACACCTCAATCAGGTCCCCCCTCAGCCTTTTCTGCTCTCAGGAAAACAACCCCAGCCTAACCAGCGTCACTTCATAGCTGAAACGCTCCAGCCCAGGCAACATCTGGTGAATCCCCTCTGCACCCTCGCCTGTGTAATCACATCCTTCATATAGTAAGGCAAACAGAACTGCTCAGAGTACTCCAGCTGTGGCCTAACCAAAGATGTGTACAGCTCCAACATAACCTCCTTGTTTCCTATCAGTCAGACAGATTAGTTGCAATTCTGCCATTGTCTCATTTATTCCACAGGTTTGCACTTTGTTGGCAAGCTTAACAGATACTGCTGTGTGCCACAAGCTGTCCTATCACCGTGGCCAGGAAAATGCTGAGTTCTCAATGTAACATTCACATCGTTGGCTTATAAGGTCTGAACATAAACAAAACATTTTTGCCTAAATTAAATCCATTTTTCTATGTAAAACACAAGGAGTTAAATACACAGAATTAGAAAGAAAATGACTGGCTGTTTTCAATGTATATCATAGAATTTACAGTGCAGAAGGAGGCCAATCAGCCCATTGAGTCTGCACCGGCTCTTGGAAAAAGCACCCCACTTAAGCCCACACCTCCACCCTATCCCCATAAACCAGTAACCCCACCTAACCGAAGGGCAATTTAGCCTGGCCAATCCACCTAACCTGCACATCTTTGGACTGTGGGAGGAAACCGGAGCACCCGGAGGAAACTCACGCAGACACGGGGAGAACGTGCAGACTCCTCACAGGCAGTGACCCAAGCCGGGTATCGAACCTGGGACCCTGGAGCTGTGAAGCAACTGTGCTAACCACTGTGCTACCGTGCCGCCCCCATGTAGAGAACATCACGTGGAATATGAGGATGTAAATTATTGATTCTATAGAAAGTTCCTGACATAGGAGATTAATATATTAAATGTGTAAATGCTATTGGGTGCGATTTAATGGCCTCATCGTGCCCAAGGACGAGGCCATTGAATTTTGCGAGATTCAAGTCCGCTGCACGGTGCCCATTCACTTTCAACTTAATGGCCCAAAGGAGCTCCAGGCGTGTTCCCAAGCATTATAAGTACTCTGAATGATATCTTGTCCAGTTAATTAAAACCGTTAGTCAGTACTTTTTATTTTTAGCTTTTCAGCATCTTGAAACAGAGCAGTCCAGTTCTGTGATGCAGATCAAAGAATTAAGCAAAACTGAGTTTTGATTGGCAGCGAGATGTGCGAGAATGAATAAGGTCAGTAAGCTGTTCTGATCCTTGGGTAACTGAGTGAACGTTACAAGTGTTCTCCGCTGACGCCGAGATGATCGCCAGCCCAGGAACGCTAGCAGTGCTAAATCAAACATTTCCAAGGTTCTCTCATGTACTAAGAAATGCTTCAGGAGAAATGTTATTGTGTTTGGAAAATTCTGAAAGATAGTGAGGCTTGGAAATTATGGTCAATATGTGGTTTGTAGTGAACGATCATTTAGTTGGTTTAAATGAATAAACTACCAGTGGATTTGAGTCTCTGACAGGGTCAACAGGATGATTTCTTAGCCCCTGCTGCGGACGAGCAAGGAGGCATACAATTTCACCATTTTCCTCGATGGGGGAAGGTAGGGGAGAGCGGCCACTTACCGATTGTTAAAGAACAATTAAGGCCAATTTTCAGAGATCATCTCGAATTTCCCAGTCAGCCTCCAAGCCCCTGAGGCCACCTGCCTGGAGGCGCCCTCCCGGAGGCAGACCTGGTGGATTTGGGGGGGTTGGGCAGGGGGGAGGGGAATGTGCGCAGTGGCAGCTGGTGCAACATTCCAGGCCAGCTTTACAGTCCTTCTAACCCCATAACAAATGGCCATGGGGGTACTTAAAAAATAAATTAGGAGAGGGAAGAGCGGGGGGGGGGGGGGGGGGGGGGGGGGGGGAACGTGAAAAAACACTGGCGGGAAAAATAAAGGAAAATCCCAAGGTGTTTTATAAGTATATTACGGGCAATATATTTTATAAATATATTATGGTTAACCAGGGAAAGAGTAGGGCCCATGAGGGATCAAAGTGGCAACCTGTGCGTAAGATGTAAGTGAACGGTGCGCCGCCCAAGAAACACGCGGCTGGAGGACTGGAGAATCCAACTCTATATTTTTCTTCAGGATTGAACAAGTCTTATGGAACACACCAAATTCTCGTACTTGTGTGTTAAAATCTCTACAACTGGATAGCCACTGTGTTGATATGCATGTGTACATCAATGTACACAGTTATCTATCAATGTATATAGTTGTCGTTATGACCACTGACCAGCAGGTGGCGATGTAGATCCACCAGGTGACTTGAGCGATTCGGCAGCTGGTAGTGAGTCGTGTTAGAGGACAGCCGCATTAGAAGTAGCTCCAGAAGAATTCGCTGAATTCATTTATTAGTTACCATTTGTATTATAGTTTGTTCATCATCTTTCCACATGTTAAGCTTGTAATAAATTATCTTACCAATCAAAGAACTAGATGTTCGGTGGGCATCTGTACCACAGCCATAACACAGAACATAACTGTCACCTGTTAGCATTTTCACGAAATGAGGGTGTATTATTTATTGAAAAAGTTTTAACAAGTATCTGCGCCTAGAGGAGACTGAGTAAGGTTGACCGATCCAATTAAACTGTCTGAAGTTCTACACTGATGTCCTTTGTTTGGACCATGCCTGAAGCCTGTTGCTGTTATAAAAATGCCCCAGCACATTGCAGCTCGTATTGCTTCACTCTGGTAGATTGTTCTTTCCTTAGGTTCTTTTTCTTAACGTATATTGACTTTTAAAAGCAGGGCCAGGAAACCTTGCAGCTCGCAGGTCCTGCTGTGCCATACAACTGTTGGTTTAGCCGCTATCCTATTGTTCCGGAACCGCAGGCACCAACGGGCGAAGTGAAGAGAAAGCACACCAACGATACCTATGAACATACAACAATCAATTTTTATTCAGACAGAGCTTATTTCCCCACTGGGAATCCCGCTCGCTCTCTCTACCATTATTCATCTGTGTAAAAATTGATCCGCAGCTGCATTAAAATATGATGTAGAGAATAAAAGGTTGTTTTACATCGAATACCTGTTGTGTGAAAGTTATGAGACTATTACAAGGGACAGGGTGACTGAGCACTGGGATTATCAAGAACAGAGTGTAGCTTGGAATGGATAAGTCATCTCTAACAAAGCTGGTTGAATTGTTTGAGGAGGAACAAATGGAAGGGGTTCAGGATGGTACTGCTGTGGATTTCCAGTCGACGTTTGATAAGGTTCCACACCAGGATCTGTTAATAAAAAGAACCAACACCTAGAGTTAGAGGCAGCATGGGAAACTGGTTAGGACTTGGAGACAAAGACCGGGATTTTCCGAACTTATGGTGGCAAGACACGCCGTAGAGGATTCATTGGCCTAACCGAATTCAGCGGGACAATCCTGATGGCAGGTAAGCCTGGAAAATACCACACAGAAAGTCAGGATAATAGACGGGATTCTCCAGTCTCATCCATGACGGGACCCGTGGTGAGCGAGAATGGCAAATTTGGCGATCCAGCCAAAACTCCGTTCACTTTCAGCAACACCGGAAAATCCCAGCCGCAAACAAGGATGGAGGATTTCGGCCAATGGGTCTGTTCTCAATTTGACGGGATGTGGCAAGTAATTTCCCCCCTCGGTCTGTTCACTCTACTGAGAACCCTACCGCTACCACCGAGAAGCACAAAAGCAGCAGGCACATGGCGACAGCAGCACCCAAAGTTCCCCCTCCAAGTCGCGCACTAGTCTGACTTTGAACTTTATCGCCTTTCATTCGCTGTCAGCAGGTTAAAACCCTGGAACCTCTTCCCTACACCACTTCGGGTGTATCTACATCATAGGGGCAGCAGTGGTTTGAGAAGGCGGCATATCGCCACCTCCTCCTGCGCCTTTAGCGATGGACAATAAATACTCAGCTTGCCAATGATGCCCACATCCCACCACCAAAACCAATCCAGCATAATTTAGATCCAATTGTTGTCTAATAGGCTCACCACTTGTTACATGTGACAAAAATGCCACCGATGAATTGATGCTCTTCGTCGGGTGAGAGATTAAATTTTGGGGGCATTAGGACCCTGCGGCAGAGCATTGGACTCAGGGAGCAGTTCCAGGCTCTGTCCAACACAATCCCTGCAGCGTAGGAACTATCCACTCCCATGGCAAGCAGGTTTTTGAGACTGTTGTTCTGCCTACTCACGGTTGGGCTCAATGTTTTTTTTTAAACATTCTGCATCGATGGCTTTTCCTTCGATAGGCGTGTGAATCCAGTCCCGAGAATCTTCTTCTCCGCCCTCGCCGCCGCCTCCACTCTTCCCGTTGACGATTTTGTTCTTCGGCAATGCTTTCCGTGCCTCAATCCTTGTCGCCAGTTTGCTGTTGTATTCTTTTTGTGTCACAAAGAGAACCGGAGGTGCCACACATCTGAATTTCTTAAAAATACGATTCGAGTTTTATTAGGAGATGCTGCTTACATAATCTAAGGTGGAGAAAGCCCTTGCAAACGCTGCTGACATCACTACAGGTCACGTGACGTTCCACCAGCAGGAATGTATTCTTTAATACATTACATCAGATGGAGTTCAATACAGGGAAATGTCAGGTCATCCACTTTGCAGACCACACATTACTTTCTTTTTGATAGTCCCGATTTTCGCTTAACAAACCCGTGCAGCTTTTCTTAATTAATTCACACTTGTCCAAATTTTACCCTCTGCCATGCTGGGATTTGAACCCGGGTCCCCAGAGCATGACTCTGGGTCTCTGGATTACTGATCCAGTGACAATACCGCTACACCTTGCAGATCTCCAGTCCTCTGGCACAATCCTAGTTCTATCAAAGGAGGATCTGAGGATTATGTCCGGCACATCCACATCCACCCTTACTTTCCACAGTATCTTTGCATTAATCCCATCCATTTCTGGTGTCTTATCAGTTTTGAGTACAGTTTTCTAGTACCTCCTGTCTATCTACTTTTAGGCCCTCCAGTGTCTCAGTGATATCGGGTGGATTCTCCATTAGCCGGGAAAAGCAATTGGGCGGGGAATCGGTTCCGACGCCAAAATTGCGGCAGGCGCCAGATTGACAACAAATCGCAATGTTCCAGCACCTCGGTAGCGGCGTCAATGCGTTCGCAATGCACATACAGTAGATGCCGTTTGCATATCATTAGCAGACCCGACCTGGTATCCTCCGGGGCCTCCGCGATTCTCCGCCTCCGATGGGCCGAGTTCCCGAAGGCACGGTTCACTTGTACTTTTAAAAATCGTGAGACCGGCGTGGCGGCTGCCGATGGAGAGAGAGGTGTTCAACATCACCATAGTTTGCTGACAGTTGTGCCACTGGCCAGGGGGCGTCTGCTGGGGGTGGCCAGGAGGTGGGCTGTGGGGTCAGGGTGGACGGGCACAGAACATCATTGCCGCAGCCGGCAAGGCAGCCATGCAGCCGCGCACGCCGCTAACAGCACACTGTGAACCTAGGGCCACGGGTCGTATAGGTGTTTCCCCAGGCCACCCCTCGAGGTGCCCTCTGGCCCCCGCCGACCCATCAGCTGTATGGGCGCGCTCCAGCACAACCAGTGCCACCTTTTTGGCTGGGATAAGTGTGTGTGGGGATTGGAATGTGTATCTGCGGCTGCAACTTGTCAGCCTCCCGAGTGTCGATCACGGACCCGGCGAATCCCGCACCTTTTTTAATTGGAATCGGTTGTGTTCCACACGGCACCGGTGCTAGCCCCTCAACGGTAGCGGAATAGCTCCAGGTACGGCGTCGTTTTTCTGTCTTAAAAGTCCATGAATGCTACCCCCCCCCGCCGGGTCGTAGAATCCCGCTCCAAGTGTTGACACCAACTGCCGTAATCTTCGGGGGCGGGGATCACGGCGCGCCGGTTGTTGGCAGCGGCCCCCCCCGGCAATTCTCCGGCCCCCGATGGGCCGAGCGGCCGTCGGTTTCTGGCCTGTCCCGCTGTCGTGAATTAGACATGGTCCCACACGGCGGGACCTGGCTGGTAGGCCGACTGGTGCGGTCCTCGTGGGGGGGGGGGGGGTGGCGTGGGAGATCCTGACCCGTGGGGTGCCCCCACGGTGGCCTGGCCCACGATCGGGGCCCACCGATCTGCGGGCGGGCCTGTGCCGTGGGGGCACTCCTTCCTTCCGCACCAGCCCCTGTAGGGCTCCGCCATGGCCGGCGCGGAGAAGACACCCACCTGCGTATGCGCTGGAATATGGCGGCGGTTCTGCGCATGCACTAACTCGCGCCGGCCCTTCGGCGCCAGTTGGTGTGGCGGCAACCCCTCCACAACTTCTGGTCGGCCCGACGCGGGTGTGGTTCGCGCCGTTTTTTACGCCGGCATCGGGCCATCGCGGAGAGTCGGGAGAATCCCGCCCTTAGTCTCAGACACGGAGAATCCCAACCCTCTACTTTCTCTATGACTTTGGCAGTATCTTCTTCCTTGGTCAGGACAGGTGCAAAGTCGTCATTGAGCACCTCGGCCGTGCTCTCTGCCCCCATCATGTGTAGCTCCCTAAATGGCCTCTTTCTACTGTTTTACGACGCATGCCCACCCCTCCTAGTTTGCAGGCTGTCTGCATCCCAGGACTGAATTCTCCGACCCTCCCTGCTACAGGGACCTTCCAGTCCCACCGAAGGAACCCCCCCCCCCTCCCACCCCCCACAGTGGGTTCCATTGTTGGGGGAGGGATTGGAACATCTGGCCCCTGAGCTATGGGCTCAAGTTTAATCGGACATGATCCCGCTGCCGATCGTCCACAAACAAATTTTACCCCCTGTGTAAATTTGGAAGCTTTTCCAATGTTCTCAGTTATTGGGTAAATTATTTATCATGCTTCTTTCTTTGTTTATGTTCCTGTTCCTGTTCTTGCTGGTTGTATTGACGCCTATTTTGAGTCCCTGCTGATCTGCTTATAAACAGTTTGAATTGATTTTTAATATTCTATTGCGCACGAAACAATACTGGCCATAAACAAATCTGCCAACTGTTTTTTATGTCTGGAAAACTGAACTTTTCATGCCTGGTATATATTAAGAGGACAGAATGCTTGGATTAAAAACAAAACAAGTCCAGCGATCACATTATTTAACTATCCCATCAATATGCCACAGAAGGACAGCGGTTTTTATAGATTATCATTCTTATCCTGGCTCTTGACTTGTGTTGTGTTTCACACTGGATTGCAGCGCAATAGACCTTGTAAATGTAAGGAGGGTCTTGTGATATTTTAAATAATGTCTTATCTAAAATATATATATTACTCTTGAATCCACCAGGATGATAAAATGACTAATAGTCTTCTTGTTGAAAGATGAACTATTCAATGAATAATAAAATAATAAACTGTGAGTCCTTTTACTCAATACTAAGCTAACAATAAAGAATTAAAGTACAATACAGATAACTATATAACTATACACTATTATAACAAACTAGTTCAAACTTCTCTCACTCTAGCTATTATATGTCTTGCTTGTTGACTGTTATGAATCAGATTATCATGTCATCTGATTTAGAAAAGGCGGGAAACCAGTTCTTATAGTATTTGATTGTGAGCCATCTAGTGTTCAAATGACTGTACTACATTTGCATACATTGATCATGTATGTTGATATCTGAATATCACTCCAGGTCTATTGTGGGATTTTGCTGCCGATTACCTAACCTAACGTCACACTTCTCGGCCTCCCTGATGACCAACGTAATTGTAGATGTATTGAACTTGGAATGTTGGTATGAGTGAATCACTGTCACAACGGGAGGGTACGATGCCGTGTGGCTCAGCAGGATGCACACTTGTCTCTGAGCCCCTATGCTCCAGGTTCAATTCCCACTCCAGGACTTGTCAGCCATTGAGAGAATGTTTGGCACTTGGTTCAACAGGTTGATAATCTGTCTTCCGGCACTTCCCCACTCTTTCCCAGAGGGATAAAAGTGTGCTTGACGATACTGTGATGGCTCGAGAAAATGCACTAGGGACTTCCAGTGACAACAAAGTTATTAACAGTTGGCAAAGACAACTAACTACACACAGGCACAGAGCAATGCTGGATAGGTCTCAGCTCTCCTGCTCCGGGGTGCACACAGCCTGGGCTCCTGCTCCCAGGGACTCCCGCTTTCTCTTTACTGGTTAGGGTTCGTGTGCTCCCGTATGATTGGTCCCAAGCCGGTCATGTGGACTGCAAAGCCCGCCCCCTTAAAGGGGCCACACCACCGCGGATACAAAACACAACACGATTACCAAACACACAAACTGGGGAACTGGGTGTTTTGCCAGCGTATAAAGAAAGATATTGTGAATTTATAGACTAATTTGATTTAGACGCAAAAAAACATACTTGAAAATGTTAGTAATACGTTGGGTTAATTTTACATTAGTTTTATTGATACATTTCCATCAGAGGTCTACTGTCTAAGATGGAGGTGAAGAGCTTATTTTTCTCTCAAATGGTTGTTTGTGGAATCCTGCTCCCCCGAGAGCAGAGGAGGCTGGGTCATTGAATCTGTTCCAGAAATGAAATGAAAATGAAATGAAAATCGCTTATTGTCACAAGTAGGCTTCAAATGAAGTTACTGTGAAAAGCCCCTAGTCGCCACATTCCGGCGCCTGTTCGGGGAGGCTGGTACGGGAATTGAACCGTGCTGCTGGCCTGCCTTGGTCTGCTTCAAAAGGCAGCTAGACAGGTTTCAGATTGACCTGGGAGTCACGGGTTAGGAGGGGCAGGCGGCAAAGTGGAGCAGAGAGCAAGGCCGATCAGCTGCGACCTTACCGACTAGAATGGCCGTTGGCCGCCGTGAATCCCGCCCCCGCCCCCGCCGAAGTCTCCGAAGGGAGAAAAGTCGGCGGGGGGTTAATGGCGCCGCTGCCGTCGGAGAATGTCACGGGTCTGCGCAAGGCAGCCGATTTTCGGCCTGCCGATATTCTCCCTTCCGGATGGGCTGAAGTCCCGTCGACGTGATGACCGTTCACGTCGACGTGAATCAAACCTCCTTTTCATCGGCGTGACCCGGTGCTCCAGGCTCACGCCGACCAGCGAGGAGGTGAGTGACGGCCTGGGGGGTTGGCTCTGGGCAGGAAATGGCGTGGCCGCAGACTGATTGCGTGAGGAGAGGTGTGTCTCGGCTTGTGTGTGTGTGCGGCGGGGGGGGGGGGGGGTGTTTAGAGTAGGCTGGGCTCCGGGGGAGTGCCGGGAGGGGGTCCGTGCCGGGGTGGAGGTTGGGGGTTGTGGAGGGGGTCCGTGCCCGGGGTGGAGGTTGGGGGGGGGTCCGTGCTGGGGTGGAGGTTGGGGGTTGGGGAGGGGGTCCGTGCCGGGGTGGAGGTTGGGGAGGGGGTCCGTGTCGGGGTGGAGGTTGGGGGGGGGGGGTCCGTGCTTGGGTGGAGGTTGGGGAGGGGGTCCGTGCCGGGGTGGAGGTTGGGGGGGGGGGTCTGTGCTGGGGTGGAGTTTGGGGAGGGGGTCCGTGCCGGGGTGGAGGTTGGGGAGGGGGTCCGTGCCGGGGTGGAGGTTGGGGGGGGGGGTCCGTGCCGGGGTGGAGGTTGGGGGGGGGGTCCGTGCTGGGGTGGAGGTTGGGGAGGGGGTCCGTGCCGGGGTGGGTGATGGGAGGGCAAATGAGTTGGTCCACCTGGCCAGGTGCCAGCCTCCAACAGTTGGACCCATGCGGTCCATGCCACCTGGCTGGGGGGAGGAGGGGATATGGGCAATGATGACATGTCGTCGTTCCCCTCCCCCCCACCAGGCTGTCATGTTTTCAGACCATCCAGCGATGTTGGCCGCCGTGGTGGCAGCCGCTCATGTCTATGTTGCCCTGGATGAGGAGGAGGCGGAGGAGGAGGAGGAGCGTGCCAGAGAGGCGGCGCAGGCTGCCGCAGAGGGGCAGGCGGCAGCCGCCCAGGCTGGAGGGACACCTGACCGACAGGACGAGGAGGGGGAGGAGGACGTCGTGGCCCCACGGCAACTGAGGCACCCGAGGGCGGCCCGTGTGTACCGGCCCCGGCAGTCATACCAGGACCTCACGGACCGGGAATGCAGGAGGAGACTCCGGAAGAGCCGGGAAACCGTGGCACACATCTGCCACCTGCTGGCACACCTGTCACCGCGTGGCACTGGCGGGGGACACCCTCTCCCCGTGTCCGTCAAGGTTACGGTGGCCCTGAACTTTTATGCAACGGGGTCATTCCAGGCACCGAGTGGGGACCTGTCCGGCATATCGCAGACATCGGTGCATCGGTGCATCCGGGCAGTGATAGATGCCCTTTATGCCATGGCGCACCGCTACATCCGCTTCCCCGTGGACCGGGCCAGCCAAGATGCCCGGGCCGTGGGCTTCTCTGCCGTTGCCGGGTTCCCCATGGTCCAGGGCGCGATCGATGGGATGCACGTCGCCGTGCGGCCACCTGCAGAGAACAGGGCCGTGTTCACTAATAGGAAGGGGACCTATTCAATGAACGTACAGGTGGTCTGCGACCACCGCATGATGATCCTGCACGTCTGCGCCCGTCACCCAGGCAGTGTACACGACTCATTCGTGTTGTCGCGGTCATCCATCCCCGGCATGTACGAGGGACGCCATCCCCGGCTGAGGGGCTGGTTGCTGGGCGACAGGGGCTACCCATTGCGATCGTGGCTGATGACGCCTATACGGAGGCCACGCAATGAGGCGGAGAACCGCTACAATGATGCCCATGTAGCGACAAGGGGAGTGATCGAGAGGTGCTTTGGCATGCTGAAGATGCGTTTCAGGTGCCTGGACCTCTCTGGGGGCGCCCTCCAGTATCGGTCAGATAGGGTCGGCCGCATCATTGTGGTGTGCTGCGTCCTGCATAACATAGCCCAGCAGAGGGGCGATGTGCCGCAGGCAGAGGAGGGCGGAGTGGAGGAGCAGCAGGAAGAGGCCCAGTCCTCCCAGATGAGGGGGATGGGGGCAATGGTCAGGGCAGACGGGGTAGACACAGGCGGGTGGCTGTCCACCGTTACCGGCTGGCCCAGCGGGCACGGGACAGACTGATAGACGCCCGCTTCACTGACTAGATGGGCGTGGGAATCGGGTAGTATGGCCACAGACCGCACACCATGACAACAGCCGACCACACCACACCCCCCACCCATCCACCCACCCAGCACCCTCACCCCCCCTCCCCAACCCTACACACCCCACCCGCATGCACACCACCCCCCCACCCCCAATTACCGATCCACCGGCGGCACAACGGGCCGGGCTCACCCATTTGCGGGTGGACGCGTGTCTATCGCAGGCCATGGAGGATGATGACAACCCGCCTCCGATGAGCTCCTGGCTCTACATCGTTGGACTATGTCTG
The DNA here is from genome assembly GCF_047496885.1 of Scyliorhinus torazame. Lineage (NCBI taxonomy): Eukaryota > Metazoa > Chordata > Chondrichthyes > Carcharhiniformes > Scyliorhinidae > Scyliorhinus > Scyliorhinus torazame. The sequence continues at coordinate 376,674,983 of NC_092708.1, forward strand.
ACCCATGGCCACAGTACCACCATCCACCCGGACCATCCCTGCATGCGGCTGTGACACTGCAGCGCACGGTCCCGTCCTCTGCCCGGGGGATGTTGATGGCGGCCCAGGGGGAAGGGGGCAGACTCACCTGGGGCTGAGGTAAGACCACCCGTCACACACACACTTGCGCTCAACGTACATGACACGCCCGCACACTTTGGACAGAGCACAAAGGCAGCTTCGGTAGGTGTTACATTGACTTTAATAACCAAAGCAGTTCATGCGCGTGCCCTAGCCCCTAAAACTCATCTGTGCCCTGCACCCGTGCCAACTTACTCAGTGTCTAATTGTTTGGCCTTACGGGCCCTTTGACTAATCTACGTGGTTCCCCAGACGGTACAGCAGAACTGGAGGTGGACTCCTGTGATTCCTGCCCTCTGACACCGGATCCCTTTGGCGGCCGTTTCCTGAGGCGTCCTGGCCTAGATGGGCCAGGCTGCGGCCCGGGCGACTGGGATGGCGAGCTGCCAGCCTGTCCTGCCCGTTGCCCACCCGATGCACCTGGGACGGAAGGGGGGGAGTCCGAGGTGTCGCGGTGTACCGGGACCTCCCCTACAGAGGGAGCCGGGACGGACCACACCACCTCCTCCTCCCTCGGGGTGCCCGATGGCCCCCAGGCCTCTACATGGGTGCGGGATGCGAACGGACTGGCCATCCGACGCGCCCCCGACATCTGGCGCTGCCAGTCCTGGAGGCCCGTGCTGGTATCGACAGGGGTCTGCAGGTTTGCAGCCATTGAGCCCAGGGGGTTGTCGAACCCTGTCTGCGACAGTGCGACGCCAGCTCGCACATGGCCACTGGCGCCGAGTGCCCTCAGCGATGGCCTGCTGAGACTGGGCCATGGCCTGCAGAGACTGGGCCATGGCCTGCAGAGACTGGGCTATGGCCTGCTGAGACTGGGCCATGGCCTGCTGAGACTGGGCCATGGCCTGCTGAGACTGGGCTATGGCGTTGAGCGCCCTCTGCCATCTGGCGCTGGCACTGGCTCATGGCCTCCTGTGAGAGGGCAGCCATTTCCTGGGCCACAGTCGCCGCCTGCACGGAAGGCCCCAGGCCTCGCAAACCGTTCCCCATGTCTGACACCGTCGCACCCATTGCCTCCACCGCGGACGGCCACTCGTGCGGTGTCAGCCTGGGTGGCACGCATGACCGGGACCACTCCCAGCTCCTGGACGCGGGTGGACTCCTCCACCTGTGACCGCAGCCGCCGCCAAGCCACCCGTCACCCTATTCGCTCGTCTCCGTGTCGGTGGTTGCATCGGATCTATGTGTGGGTGTGGTAACTGCAGGAACCCGGGATCCATCTGGGCGGCAGATGTTCGCTTGGCCTGGGCTGCCCTCCGACCGCCCGGTCCCCTCTGCTGCTCCTACCTCCACCTGCTGTACCGGGACGGCTGTGTTGTGCGCACCAGTGAGTGTACCAGACGCCTCATCACTAAAGTGCCCAACCGTGGTGAGTGTTTCTGCGATGGTGTGAGGGTGTTGGTGACAGCAGTGGCGTTGTGTCATGCTCTTCGTCCCACTCTGAGTCCATGGCACTTTGGGGTGGGGGTTCGTCTCCACCCATCCACTCTGAATCACTGTCCGGTATTTCGTCTTCCCGGGTAGGGGTGTCCTGGGTAGTGCTTGTCCCGGGTAGTGCTGTCCCGGGTAGTGCTGCCCCGGGTAGGGGTGTCCTGGGTAGTTGGGTGTCCCGGGTAGGGGTGTCCTGGATATGGTGTCCTGGGTAGTGGTGTTCTGGCTCGGATGTGACGGGGGGCCTGTGTCTGCCCCCTCATCGCTGGGTGGTCGCTCCCGCACGTGACGGGGGTGTCGTCTCCCTGTTGCTCCAGGTCTTCTCCCGTCTCCCGTGGGTCTCCGAGGGGCATCCTGGCGGGCGGTCTGCATCTGCGGGGATGGGTGCCTGGACGTTTGGTCCTGCGATACACAATGAAGCATGCATGGTTAGACATCAGGCAGTGATCAGGTGATACGGGGGAGGGGGATATAGGGGAGGGGGGATATGGGGACGGGCTGTTGGTGGCTCACTTGCTCGTGGGGCCCCGACCTCTGCATCAGCAACCTCCCGGTCCTCAGGTCCGCCAGCCAGTTCCAGGGCCCTTTCCTCGTGTACGGTCAGTGGCCTCTCATCAGCGGGCCCTCCTCCAGTCCTCACATGCTCCCTATTGTTGTGCGCGCGCTTCTCCTGTGGGGGGGGGGGGGGGGGTGGTGGCAGGGGTAAAAGGCAACAGTGTTAGGCAGGTATATGAATGCACGCCATCGGTTGCGTGTGCATTGCAGAGGTTAAGGTTAGGGCTGGATTCACTTGGGGATATGGGGATATGGGGGAGGGGGGATATGGGGGAGGGGGGATATGGGGGAGGGGGGGATATGGGGAGGGGGGATATGGGGAGGGGGGGATATGGGGAGGGGGGATATGTGGGATATGGGGGAAGGGGGGATATGTGGGATATGGGGGAGGGGGGGATATGGGGGAGGGGGGGATATGGGGGGAGGGGGGATATAGGGGATATGGGGGAGGGGGGATATGGGGGAAGGGGGGATATGGGGGATATGGGGGGAGGGGGGATATGGGGGATATGGGGGAGGGGGGATATGGGGGAGGGGGATATGGGGGAGGGGGGATATGGGGGAGGGGGGATATGGGGGAGGGGGGATATGGGGGATATGGGGAGGGGGATATGGGGAGGGGGGATATGGGGTAGGGGGGATATGGGGGAGGGGGGGGATATGGGGAGGGGGGGATATGGGGAGGGGGGGGATATGGGGGAGGCTCACCCTGCCTGCTCTGACGAGGTTGTTTCACCTTCTTGTGGCACTGGGTGCCTGTCCGTGGTGTTAGGGCCACAGCGGTGACGGCCTCTGCCACCTCCCTCCACAGACGCCGGCTGTGGCGTGGGGCAACTCTGCGGCCGTGCCCGGGATACAGGGCGTCCCTCCTCTGCTCCACCGCGTCCAGGAGCGCCTCCACATCGCGTGACTCGAACCTCGGGGCTGAGCGACGGCCAGCCATCAAGTCGGGTGTTGCGGTCGGGTGTTGCGGGTCGGGTGGGGGGGAGCTGCGCGGCCTTATGAGCCGTCACGCCGTGCAGCGCGTATGACGCTGCACGGCGTGAACCACTGCGCAAGCGCGGATCCCGTTACGTCGCTGCTAGCCCATTTCGGGCCGCAGACTATCGGCCCATTTTTATGACGTGACGCAAGTGGGATTTGCGCCGTTTTCTGCGACCGATCGGCGGAGTTTCCGCCGATAACGGAGAATTTCGCCCCCGCTTTGGGAAATAAGGGTTGTTTGTTGGAAGCACCGATTGTGTCAATTCCACACTCTATTCAATAACTCCGGAGCTTACAAAATCATGGCGATGTTAAAATACCTTTCCATCTCCTCACATTTTTGATCTTAAAACTGGGCACATTCATTTAGTTTCTTATCCTCAATAGCCCTCTGAGGCTGAAGGCCAGCCTCATAGGCTGAATTTCAAGTGCGCTCCCAGCGGGCTCGAAGTGCACTTTCGATATCCGTTGCCTAAATATATTTCAATTGATCACTCCTCAAACAAATCAATGCCTGGAAACAGAGTTCACTCGGAAACCCAGTGCAATTCTTCGCAGATAAAATGTTTCCCATTCTGCAGAGGCAATTGGACATAATAACCAATCAATTTCTGCTTCTGTCTGCAATGTTTATCAATGAAAAAGCAGAAAAAAGTGTGCATTTATCTAGCGCTTTTCACCACCAGCGGACATAGCAAAGCACTTTACAGCTGCAAAGTACCTTTGAAGTGTTATCATTGTTGTAATGTATCAGAAACTGAACCCAGATGGGAGAAGTAAAAAAACATTTATGCTCACAAGATGCAGCCAAGAATAAGGGTTTTGTATTTTTTGTAATCTCTGGGGCGTGAGTCCGAATCCAGCACTAGCTGCTGATGTGAAAACCTCCTAATTTTCCAGCTGGCTGAGATTGAGGCAGTCTCGATTCCGAGTGTGAGCCTACAGCACAAATCAGCACTCTCATTCTGGAGACACAAGCTCTGGGAAGTGGGGAATATCGCATCAGAGCTTTGGGAATGCTTTTCAAGGTTGAAGTGAAGGACGCAAAATCCAAATATTGCCGATGCTGGCAATGTGAAGCGGCAGCAGAAAATGCTGCATCTGCTCAGCTGGTCAGGCCGAACCTGCGGAGAGAAAGAAGAGAACGAGTTAATTTGGGGCGAGATTCTCCGGCAGCAGGAGGTAGCCCGCCATTGCCTGGCAGCGGGATCGTCGGATTTTCCATTGAATCCACCCCCACGTCGTCAGGAAAACCGCGGCGTGGGTGTGTCGTCGACGGGACCAGAAGATCCCACAGGTGGGACTGGAAGATTGCACTGATGGGGCCGGTAGATCCAATCGACGGGACTAGAAAATCCCACCGATGGGGCCGGAAAATCCCACCGACGGGGCCGGAAAATCCCACCGACGGGGCCCAGAAAATCCCACCGACGGGACTGGAAAATTCTACCGAAGGGGCCCGAAAATCCCACAGATGGGACTGGAAAATCTCACGGACGTGACTGGAAAATCCCACCGACGGGACTGAAAGATCCCACCGGTGTGGCTGGAAAATCCCACCAACGGGGCTGGAAAATCCCACCGGCGTAGCTGGAAAATCCCACCGACGGGGCTGGAAAATCTCACCGACGGGACTGGAAAATCCCACCAACGTGGCTGGGAAATCCCACCGATAAGGCTGGAAAATCCCACCGACGGGACTGGAAAATCCCACCAACGTGGCTGGGAAATCCCACCGATAAGGCTGGAAAATCCCACCGACGGGACTGGAAAATCCCACCCATAGGGCCGGAAAATCCCACCGACGGGGCCAGAAAATCCCACCGTCGGAGCCAGAAAATCCCACCGTCGGAGCCGGAAAATCCCACCGACGGGGCTGGAAGATCCCACTGATGGGGCCGGAAGATCCCACTGCTATTTCCAGCATTTTCAGTGTTTATTATTAAAGGAAGGATGCATTATTCTGGTAATGTAAAACGGCTTTCCCTGGATGTTTCTCGTGTGTGATCAATCTGAAAGATTCTATTACTGATACTCAGATCTAAATGGTTCTGGTCCCCCCACCACCTTCACAGGTTTGCCGTCTTCTCCTTTAGTTGGGTTTCTCTTTGATTTTGTAGTCAAATTATTCAGTCGCACCAACCAGTGATAAGATCGTCGCAAGGATATCCCGTAATTGGGCAAGCTTTCCTGAGATTCTGGAAAGGGGGACTTCGGCAAGCTAGGCCAGGTGCTGCTAACGTGGGGGATAAAAAGATATTGAAATGGTGGTTTTACCCTGAGAGTAACGGATAACATCTCTACAGCAGGAAGCTCATCGCCCCAGTGTTTTCAAACTTTTTTGCCCAGGAACCATTTTTACCAACCCGCCGACCTTCACGACCCACGCTGGCCGACCTTCACGACCCACGCTGGCCGAGCTCCGGGACCCACGCTGGCCGACCTTCACGACCCACGCTGGCCGACCTTCGGGACCCACGCTGGCCGACCTTCACGACCCACGCTGGCCGACCTTCGGGACCCACGCTGGCCGTCCTTCGGGACCCACGCTGGCCGACATTCGGGACCCACGCTGGCCGACCTTCACGACCCACGCTGGCCGACGTTCACGACCCACGCTGGCCGACCTTCACGACCCACGCTGGCCGACGTTCACGACCCACGCTGGCCGACCTTCACGACCCACGCTGGCCGACCTTCGGGACCCACGCCGGCCGACCTTCACGACCCACGATGGCCGACGTTCACGACCCACGCTGGCCGACATTCGGGACCCACGCTGGCCGACCTTCGGGACCCACGCCGGCCAACCTTCGGGACTCACGCTGGCCGACCTTCGGGACCCACGCTGGCCGACCTTCGGGACCCACGCCGACCGACCTTCGGGACCCACGCCGGCCGACCTTCACGACCCACGCTGGCTGACCTTCGGGACTCACGCTGGCCGACCTTCACGACCCACGCTGGCCGACCTTCGGGACCCACGCTGGCCGACCTTCGGGACCCACGCTGGCCGACCTTCGGGACCCACGCCGGCCGACCTTCGGGACCCACGCTGGCCGACCTACATGACCCACGCTGGCCGACCTTCACAACCCACGCTGGCTGACCTTCGGGACTCACGCTGGCCGACCTTCACGACCCAGGCTGGCCGACCTTCACGACCCAGGCTGGCCGACCTTCACGACCCAGGCTGGCCGACCTTCGGGACTCACGCTGGCCGACCTTCGGGACCCACGCTGGCTGACCTTCGGGACTCACGCTGGCCGACCTTCACGACCCACGCTGGCCGACCTTCACGACCCACGCTGGCTGACCTTCGGGACTCACGCTGGCCGACCTTCGGGACCCACGCTGGCTGACCTTCGGGACTCACGCTGGCCGACCTTCACGACCCACGCTGGCCGACCTTCACGACCCACGCTGGCTGACCTTCGGGACTCACGCTGGCCGACCTTCGGGACCCACGCTGGCTGACCTTCGGGACTCACGCTGGCCGACCTTCACGACCCACGCTGGCCGACCTTCACGACCCACGCTGGCTGACCTTCGGGACTCACGCTGGCCGACCTTCAGGACCCACGCTGGCTGACCTTCGGGACTCACGCTGGCCGACCTTCACGACCCACGCTGGCCAACCTTCACGACCCACTCCGGCCGAGCTCCGGGACCCACGCTGGCCGACCTTCACGACCCACGCTGGCCGACCTTCGGGACTCACACTGGCCGACCTTCGGGACCCACGCTGGCCGACCTTCGGGACCCACGCTGGCCGACCTTCGGGACTCACGCTGGCCGACCTTCGGGACTCACGCTGGCCGACCACCGGGACCCACGCTGGCCGACCTCCGGGACCCACGCTGGCCGACCTCCGGGACTCACGCTGGCCGACCTTCAGGACCCACGCTGGCCGACCTTCGGGACTCACGCTGGCCGACCTTCGGGACTCACGCTGGCCGACCTTCGGGACTCACGCTGGCCGACCTTCGGGACCCACGCTGGCCGACCTTCGGGACTCACGCTGGCCGACCTTCGGGACCCACGCTGGCCGACCTCCGGGACCCACGCTGGCCGACCTCCGGGACCCACGCTGGCCGACCTTCGGGTCCCACGCCGACCTTCGGGTCCCACGCTGGCCGACCTTCGGGACTCACGCTGGCCGACCTTCGGGACTCACGCTGGCCGACCTTCGGGACTCACGCTGGCCGACCTTCGGGACCCACGCTGGCCGACCTTCACGACCCACGCTGGCCGACCTTCACGACCCACGCTGGCCGACCTTCGGGACTCACGCTGGCCGACCTTTGGGACACACGCTGGCCGACCTTCGGGATCCACGCCGGCCGACCTTCGGGACACACGCCAACCTCCGGGACCCACGCCGGCCGACCTTCGGGTCCCAGGCTGGCCGACCTTCGGGACCCACGCCGGCCGACCTTCGGGACCCAGGCTGGCCGACCTTCGGGGCCCACGCTGGCCGACCTTCGGGTCCCACGCCGGCCGACCTTCGGGTCCCAGGCTGGCCGACCTTCGGGGCCCACGCTGGCCGACCTTCGGGTCCCACGCCGGCCGACCTTCGGGACCCACGCTGGCCGACCTTCGGGTCCCACGCCGGCCGACCTTCGGGTCCCACGCCGACCGACCTTCGGGTCCCACGCCGGCCGACCTTCGGGTCCCACACTGGCCGACCATCGGGACCCACGCTGGCCGACCTTCGGGTCCCACGCTGCCCGACCTCCGGGACCCACGCTGGCCGACCTTCGGGACCCACGCTGCCCGACCTTCGGGACCCACGCCGGCCGACCTTCACGACCCACGCCGGCCGACCTCCGGGACCCACGCTGGCCGACCTCCGGGACCCACGCTGGCCGACCTTCGGGACCCACGCTGGCCGACCTTCACGACCCACGCCGGCCGACCTTCACGACCCACGCCGGCCGACCTTCGGGACCCACGCTGGCCGACCTTCGGGTCCCACGCTGGCCGACCTTCGGGACCCACGCTGGCCGACCTTCGGGTCCCAGGCTGGCCGACCTTCGGGACCCACGCTGGCCGACCTTCGGGTCCCAGGCTGGCCGACCTTCGGGACCCACGCTGGCCGACCTTCGGGTCCCAGGCTGGCCGACCTTCGGGACCCACGCTGGCCGACCTTCGGGACCCACGCTGGCCGACCTTCGGGTCCCACGCTGGCCGACCTTCGGGACCCACGCAGGCCGACCTTCGGGACCCACGCCGGCCGACCTTCGGGTCCCACGCCGGCCGACCTTCGGGTCCCACGCTGGCCGACCTTCGGAACCCACGCTGGCCGACCTTCGGGACCCACGCTGGCCGACCTTCGGGTCCCAGGCTGGCCGACCTTCGGGACCCACGCCGGCCGACCTTCGGGTCCCACGCTGGCCGACCTTCGGAACCCACGCTGGCCGACCTTCGGGTCCCACGCCGGCCGACCTTCGGGTCCCACGCCGGCCGACCTTCGGGTCCCACGCTGGCCGACCTTCGGAACCCACGCTGGCCGACCTTCGGGACCCACGCTGGCCGACCTTCGGGACCCAGGCTGGCCGACCTTCGGGTCCCACGCCGGCCGACCTTCGGGTCCCACGCCGGCCGACCTTCGGGACCCACGCTGGCCGAACTTCGGGACCCACGCTGGCCGACCTTCGGGACCCACGCCGGCCGACCTTCGGGACCCACGCTGGCCGACCTTCGGGACCCACGCAGGCCGATCTTCGGGTCCCACGCCGGCCGATCTTCGGGTCCCACGCTGGCCGACCTTCGGGACCCACGCTGGCCGACCTTCACGACCCACGCTGGCCGACCTTCGGGTCCCACGCTGGCCGACCTTCACGACCCACGCCGGCCGACCTTCGGGTCCCACGCCGGCCGACCTTCGGGACCCAGGCCGGCCGACCTTCGGGACCCACGCTGGCCGACCTTCACGACCCACGCTGGCCGACCTTCGGGTCCCACGCTGGCCGACCTTCGGGACCCACGCTGGCCGACCTTCGGGACCCACGCTGGCCGACCTTCACGACCCACGCTGGCCGACCTTCGGGTCCCACGCTGGCCGACCTTCGGGACCCACGCTGGCCGACCTTCACGACCCACGCTGGCCGACCTTCGGGTCCCACGCTGGCCGACCTTCACGACCCACGCCGGCCGACCTTCGGGACCCACGCCGGCCGACCTTCGGGTCCCACGCCGGCCGACCTTCGGGTCCCACGCTGGCCGACCTTCGGGACCCAGGCCGGCCGACCTTCGGGACCCACGCCGGCCGACCTTCGGGACCCACGCTGGCCGACCTTCGGGACCCACGCAGGCCGACCTTCGGGACCCACGCCGGCCGACCTTCGGGACCCACGCCGGCCGACCTTCGGGTCCCACGCTGGCCGACCTTCGGGTCCCACGCTGGCCGACCTTCGGGTCCCACGCTGGCCGACCTTCGGAATCCACGTGGCCCGACCTTCACAATTCACCATTTTCACTGACCTTTAATGTGACAGGTGAGCCTGCTCGGTCCTCACGATCTCACTCGCTTTAGTCATTCAATGTTACATTTCTGATAATGACTTCAGCTGATGGTTTAACTTCTCACTGCATCCGTTGAAAAGAATCAAGAGGTTTGTTCTCGAACTCCCCCATGTTTAGTCTTCAAATGACTTTGAAGTTTTGAGGGCTTTAATCTTTCATTTGCCAGTGCTTCCCTGCATATCATAGAATCATAGAATTTACAGTGCAGAAGGAGGCCATTCGGCCCATTGAGTCTGCACCGGCCCTGGAAAAGAGCACCCTACTTAAGTCCAGGCTTCCACCCTATCCCGTTGCCCAGTAACCCGACCTAACTAAGGGGCAATTTTAGCGTGGCCAATCCACCTAACCTGCACATCTTTGGACTATGGGAGGAAACCAGAGGAAGCCCACGCAGACATGGGGAGAACATGTAAACTCCACACACTCAGCCACCTGAGGCCGGAATTGAACATGAGAACCTAGAGCTGTGAGGCAACAGTGCTAACCACTGTGCCACCGTGTCACCCTAACACACATGAACTTTGAATCCTGATTTGCATTGGCACAATGAACAACCCCCGACCTCAAGTAATCGTCTTTATGCTGCTTTGTTCCTGTTTTCAGCTTCTTCTTCATGGTTTGTTCACCAGAGGCCCTGGGGTTCACACACAAAATGGAGGAATCTCTCTCGCGCCCAGAACACGTGATGTCAACATACGTGACCGCTCCAGGCATGAAGACTCCAGCGATTTAAATAAATATCTGGGTCGCGCCCCTGGGTTTGAAAATGACTGCATTATCCCAATGTCCCAAAGGCCAGCCCCATCGACACAGGAGAAGTCACCACCAGCAACCAAACTTAACCAAGCAGCTTGTAGAAACAGGGTCGGACCAGTTCTGAAAATATTAGCAGCCATTAGGACCTAGATTCGAAGATGCCCAACCTAATGCTGTTTACTTGTCAGCTACATGCAGAGTTCAATCCGAAATAATATCAGGATGAAATGAAAAAATGAAAATGAAAATCACTTATTGTCAGAAGTAGGCTTCAAATGAAGGTACTGCGAAAAGCCCCTAGTCGCCACATTCCGGCGCCTGTTCGGGGAGGCTGGTACGGGAATTGAACCGTGCTGCTGGCCTGCCTTGGTCTGCTTTCAAAGCCAGCGATTTAGCCCAGTGTGCTAAACCAGCCCCTGATTCTATATCAATCTCAGGCACTGACCTGGGGTGAAATTCTCCAACCCCCCGCAGGGTCGGAGAATCGCCGGGGGCTGGCGTGAATCCCGCCCCCGCCGGTTGCCGAAGTCTCCGGCACCGGAGATTCGGCGGGGGCGGGAATCGCGCCGTGCCGGTTGGCGGGCCCCCGCGCGCGCGATTCTCCGGCCCGAATGGGCCGAAGTCCCGCCGCTAAAATGCCTGTCCCACCGGCGTAAATTAAACCACCGGCGGGACCAGGCGGCGTGGGCGGGCTCCGGGATCCTGGGGGGGGGGGCGCGGGGCGAGAATTTCGCCCGGTCTGTAATTTTATCCATCCAGTTGATTTCATAACCTCTTATTTATTTTGTTAGCTAATAATTTTGCATGCTCAAAATTTAAGGAAAAGTATTATGACTTCAAAGTTAGTGAGCAATTAACAGACCATGAATTGTTGGACTTGTTTGATGATTTGGGAGTTAAGTGTTAATTCATTCACCCGTGAGTATCCAAAGTGGAGGGGCGCTGGTTAGCTGGGTTGGCTGGACGGTTGGTTCGAGATGCGGAGAGCCGCTGAGGTTATTCGTGGAGGCCCCGCTTTCTCGACCTTTCCCCTCGCCCGAGGCGTGGTGACCCTCAGGTTAAATCATCACTGGTCAGCTCTCAAAGGGGAGAGCAGCCTATGGTCCTCTGGGGCTGTGGTGACATTTACATTTAATTTTATCCAAACTAGAAGTCATTCACTCTTAGATGTAAACTGGGCGGCAAATCCCTGATGGCTCCTTGGAGAGGGATTAAAGTGAATGTGGTTCAGGATATGTCCAGTTGCTTTGTCGGAGGAACCCAGAATCTTTAGGCTGCATAATAATATAATAATCTTTATTGTCACACGTAGGCTTACATTAACATTGCAATGAAGTTACTGTGAAAATCCCCTCGTCGCCACATTCCGGCGCCTGTTCGGGTACACTGAGGGAGAATTCAGAATGTCCAAATTACCTAATAGCATGTCTTTCGGGACTTGTGGGCGGAAACCGGAGCGCCCGGAGGAAACCCACGCAGACACTGGGAGAACGTGCAGACCCCGCACAGACAGTGACCCAGCGGGGAATCGAACCTGGGACCCTGGAGTTATGAAACAACAGTGCTACCCACTGTGCTACCGTTACGCCCCTGGCTGCCAGCACTGCGACCTGTGCGGTGGTGCTTTGTCCGAATAAGCTCCTATGAACATTCTACTTCACCATGACGGTGCCTGGAAATGAAGTGAGCCAACTCAGCGTCGGGCCGCCCGGAAGGTGCGGAATCCTCCTCACCTTCAGGGGCTAGACCTGCGCCGGTGGGGTTGGCGCCGTGCCAGCCGGCTGGGTAGGGCTTGGCGCCGTGTCATCGGCACCGAAGGGCCTCCGCCGGCCGGCGCGAGTTGGCGCATGCGCGGGAGCGCCAGCGTGTGCTGGCGTCATCCCATGCTCAGAGGGGTTCTTCTCCGCGCCGGCCATGGCAGAGGTTGACAGCAGCCGGCGCGGAGGGAAAGAGTGTCCCCACGGCACAGGCCTGCCCGCGGATCGGTGGGCCCCGATCGCGGGCCAGGCCACCGTGGGGCCCGCCTGCCAGGGCCAGATCCCCCTGTGCACCCCCCCCCCCCCGCCGAGGACTCTGCACGCCGCCCGTAGAGCCAGGTCCCACAGGTACGGACCTGGTTTGATTTACGCCGGCGGGACCGGCCGAAAACGGGCGGCCGCTCAGCCCATCGCGGGCCGGAGAATCGCCGGGGGTGCCACTGCCAGCGTAACTACTCTGTACAAGACAAGGGAAGTGCTAATGGCAGTGTTAAGGACTAAAGCAGGTGCTGATAGTGGCATAAAGATACGATAGCGGATTGTGTTGATCGCAGAACAAAGATCAGCACTCTGTGAAAACCAAACTTAGTGAGGGAGTTCCTATAAGGGAACTCACACCTATCCCAGACCTTCTATCTCCACTGTGTGGAGTGTGCTCGTTCTCCCCGTGTCTGCGTGGGTTTCCTCCGGGTGCTCCGGTTTCCTCCCACAGTCCAAAGATGTGCAGGTTAGGTGGATTGGCCGTGATAAATTGACCCTTAATGTCCAACGGTTAGCTGAGGTTACGGGGATAGGATGGGAGAATTGGCCTAGGTAGGATGCTCTTTCGGGCGGTTGGTGCAGACTCGACAGGCCGAATGGCCTCCACCTGCACTGTGGGAATTCTATGACTTTGCTCCACAGTATAAAATCCAACACATTTCTCCCTCTGTCCAGCGATGAAGAAGTCATACGGACTTGACCCTGTTAACTCTGTTTTCCTCTCCACAGATGCTGCCAGACCTGGGGCGAAATTCTCCTACCCGCCCCGCCACATTTCTGCCCTGACCGGCCGGCGGGAGTCTCCGTAACACCGGCCGGTCAATGGGGTTTCCCATTGTGGGGCAGCCCCACGCCGTCGGGAAACCCCCGGGCGCCGGCAAAACGGAGACTCCCGCTGGCGGAGAATGACGCCCCTGCTGAGGCAGTCTAGCACTTCCTGTCTCGATTTCTGATTTCCAGCATCCGCAGTATTTTGTTTTTACCCACTCTGCGACCTGTTTAGATGTCCGGGGCAGGGCCGGCGAATCCCCGCGACCGGCGTGAATCGCGTCACGCCGCCCCGACGCCGGTACCCGATTTTCAGCGGAGAATCAGCGCCATTGGCGCTGGCGTGGTTGGCGTGCCGCCGGTCGGGGCCGGCCCGCCGATTCCCGGCCCAGGATGGTCCGAGCGGCCGACGCTGTCCATACCTGCTCTCAGCCGGCGGGAACTCGCCGTGGAAGGGTCAGGGGGCGGCCTGTGGGGGGGAGGGGGGTCCGACCCTGGGTGGGGGGACCTACGATGTGGCCTGGCCTGCGATCGGGGCCCACCTATCGGCGGGCCAGCCGCTCTGGCAGGGGCCTCCTTTCTTCCGCGCCGGCCGCAGTAGCACTGCGTCGGGGCCGGCGCAGTGAAGAAAGCCACTGCGTTCCCGTGCCGGGGCCAGAATTGCTGATCCTGAGGCCGTGTTAACGCCGTCGAGAAACGCGACAGCGTTTCCGAAGGCGTCAACACTTAGCCTCAGGATCACAGAATCCCGGCCCTGATGTCTAACATGTGCTAAGCAAGTAGCCAGAGTGTGACTACAGTCCAAGAAACAAGAACCATGCCAAGAATTCACAGATCAGGGGGACCATCTGTGGTGATCCACTGTAATAGGAGATGTAAGGTAGGACCTGCACTACAGGTTCACCGGTAGCACCTGCCGGCTGGCTCCGCCCAGGGAGAACTGTATAAATATGCATGACCTCCAGTACCCTGCCATTTCACCAGCTGCAGCAGGAGGCCACGCATCTGACTGTAATAAATTGATGCACGATCAATTGCACAAAGACTAAGGTTCGGTACAACTGTGGCTTTATTACAGTCAGAAACAATTACAGTGGATCACCACACCATCCAAAACATCGATGGGTGCTCAATATAATGTTAATTTGGTCGTGAGATGAACTAAAGGCCGTTTGTTGTGTGATGTCCCCTCCCACGTCCCTCAAAACTGTACTTGAGCCAGAAAGTCAATCATGCTTCAACAGCCCCTAGAAGGGATGCTTCTTTAAAAATGAAATGGAACGCACTGCGCTGGGCTGACATTCCTGTTGTCTGTAATATTAAGATGTACAGTCTCTCATTCCTTCAGCACAGCTTCCATTGATCACTCTGTCCTCCTTCATTCTCTTCAGTGATTATCACTGCCTGCATCTGTACAGGCCTGATTAATCAATTACAGTCTGGAAGCTTTCTGCACAACACAAACAGGAAGATAAGACACAAAGGAATGTGAGGTGTAGGAAGTTAATATTCTCTCACCACTGTTGGATGAGCGACTTGCCGAGATTGAATTCAGTTTTCTTTCCCTCAGAGGAACAATACAATGAACAGCCAGCAAAAGGTGAAAATCGCAGAGACCTCCTTAAATTCCTGCGCAATCAGGATTCTTAAAAGGGAATTGTCCCCATGAAAGTAAAAATGCTTCACGATCCTTTCTTTATTCAGAGACAGAGGGAAATCAGAGATACTGATAGCTCTCATCCCCCGGCAGCTCCGACGCTAGATGCGCCTGTTGCATTCTGATTTTCTGCTGTAGGGCCTGCTCGAAGACTTTCTAAAGATTAATTCCTCAGAGTCACATGCAACGCCCAGGAAAAAAAGCATAGGGCGGCACGGTAGCACAGCGGTTAGCACTGTTGCTCACATCTCCAGGGTCCCAGGTTCGATTCCCGGCTTGGGTCACTGTCTGCGCGGAGTCTGCACGTTCTCCCCGTGTGTGCGTGGGTTTCCTCCGGGTGCTCCGGTTTCCTCCCACAATCCAAAGATGTGCAGGTTAGGTGGATTGGCCATGCTAAATTGCCCTTAGTGTCCAAAAAAAAGGGGTGAGGTTACTGGGTTACGGGATAGGGTGGAGGTGCGTGCTGAGGTAGGGTGCTCTTTACAAGGTCTGGTGCAGACTTGATGGGCTGAATGGCCTCCTTCTGCACTGTATATTGTATGAAGTTTCTGCTATGTAAATTCTATGATTCATAGGGATACTAAAAATTGTGGTATTTTGTTTGAATTTTGAACATTTGAACCTTGAACATTTATTAGTTGTAAAAATATTGGGGATGGGATTTAAAATGTTGATATTCAACCATCATGTGAATTGATAAGGAAGGAAAGCTGCTGTGAGGATGGACATGTCAGGTGACCGTGGTGGAGGTGCAGGGACAGCGTGCAGGGGCCATGTGATGAAGTCACCTTGGCTACGTCCAACCAGATGCAGCAATCCTATGGAGCGTATACCTGTCAATTAATGCTGGGCCTGGCTCAAATGGTCAGTAAGCAGCAGGGACCAATCAGATCATCATTGTAGCTCTGAGAAGTACATCTCTGTCCTCCAACCTCGGCCCTCCGACGATCAGAAGAACTGACCTTCTCCAGAACCCCACCCAAGGTGTCTATGGTGGAATATGTGACTGCCATTATACCCAATGTTTGGAGCAGGTCATTCTGGGAGCAGTCAGCAAGAACTATATGCCGAACATCCCTTCACCTTCATCCCTTCTATGTTCTATAGGGAGTGGGATAGTTTGATCTTGGTTTCCGTCAAGGCTTGGTACAACATCGAGGGCCGAAGTGCCTGTTCTGTGCTGTACTGTTCTATGTTCTATGTTCTACCTGTAGCCACCTAAATTGGCCAACTCCCAATTTAAAATGGCGAATGGCAAAGGCTGATAGGAAAGTCAGCCAACAAGACAGAAACCAGCGGCTGCAGATTTGCTGTGTATTTACCTCTGCAAAAGCCAGACAACATCGATACCAGTGGCCATCAGCATAACAATGTAGCAGCCATCTACATACTGATGAGCAATCCCCGAGAGCAATAAGTAACATTTTGGACACACAAAGCAAAGCCAGACCCCTCGGCACCAGCAGGAGCCAACACAAAGGAGGTGAACGAGCACCTCAAGACCGCCCATCGATCAGGGAACCGCTCCAGTATTGGAGAAAATCGAACCAAGCGATTGGGACAAAGTCCAATCACTTGGGACCAGGTACAGGGTCTGCCCCAAAAGGCGGGAAGCCCCTGGGGACTATAAGAGTTAAGCCCCAAGTTCAAATCGCTCTCTTTAGCAGCTCCTCTTCGCTCTCTTCTTCCTGCCCGGGTCACCCAGCAACACGAACCAACATTGACCGTGACCGGTGCAGTGATTGTCGACTGACGTAAGTCTTAATTCAACGCTCACTACGAGTTAGGCGCTCCTAGCTACCAATC
The DNA here is from genome assembly GCF_047496885.1 of Scyliorhinus torazame. Lineage (NCBI taxonomy): Eukaryota > Metazoa > Chordata > Chondrichthyes > Carcharhiniformes > Scyliorhinidae > Scyliorhinus > Scyliorhinus torazame. The sequence continues at coordinate 376,691,609 of NC_092708.1, forward strand.
CGTACCAACTTCGAATCCCGCAGGCTCAAAACCCGAACGAAAGGCCATTTATTCCCCTGACCTGGTGGGCCAGTCCGAAGTTAAGTATAGGCCTGTTAGTTGTAGAAATAGCTAGAACGTAGCATTTGTGTATGAGTAGCGATTACTGTGTATAATAAATGCGCTTTGATTTGAATCTTACTAATCGGTGTATTGGGTTATTGATCATTACTCGGACTTGAACCTCGTGGCGGTATCATAAAGATACCTGGCGACTCGAGAGAAAAGGTGATAAAACAGAGCAATTGAACCAAGGAGAAAATCAGCAACATACCTCAATGTGAAAGATAAGGGTCATCTCTCTAATGTTCTTGTTTGCGAAGCGTTGGTAGTGAGTATTGTTGGAGCTTTCTGAGTTGGGATTAACATTAACTTTATTCAAAACATAACAAAGAATAACAGCATCGGGAATGAGACTTCATCACTGGCAGGAGACAGAACTGAATGTGAAAGTAATTTGACCTGACATCACTTCTCCACGATGATATGAGCTCTCTCATTTACGTATTTACATGAACCCATTACAGTAAAATCTCCACCTCAACCATCATTTGCAGGAGTTCACGTCACCGGGGAACATGACGTTCCCGGGGTGGGGGGGGTACCCCAAGGATGCACAGAGGAACACCCATCGGAGGCCCTCAGGTAAGGGTTGCACCTTGTCTGGGAAGTTCAAACTCTCATTGACCAATTACCCAGCAATCAGAGCTATCTAAACATACAATGTAAATCGCAAATTTCAAACAGCTCCAACTGTCTGAACATAACAGATACCCAGGAAAGGTTAGAAGAATAGAAACCACTCCTAACTTCTGGGTAACTAACAGACTGTCCCCCAACCCCGCCCCCCACCCCTGAAAAACTCCCGGCTCCCCTCAGAGGACACCCCCCACCCCCAATCAACTGAACACGCTCAACTGACCGCTCCACACCCCCCCCCACGACTATCCTTCACCAATCAACCACCCAAACCCCCACAACCACCAAACCCCACCCTCCCCACTGACCCCCCAACACCCCCTCACTGACCACCTGCCCACCTGACACCCCACCCCTCACTGATCATCCAACACCCCCTCACTGACCAACACCCCCTCACTGACCATCCAGCACCCCCTCACTGACCACCTGCCCACCTGACACCCCACCCCTCACTGACCATCCAACACCCCCTCACTGACCATCCAACACCCCCTCACTGACCACCTGCCCACCTGACACCCCACCCCTCACTGACCATCCAACACCCCCTCACTGACCACCTGCCCACCTGACACCCCACCCCTCACTGACCATCCAACACCCCCTCACAGACCACCTGCCACCCCCCCCACCCCCTCACTGACCACCTGACACCCCCTACCCCCTCACTGCCCACCTGCCCACCTGACACCACACCCCTCACTGATCATCCAACACCCCCTCACTGACCAACACCCCCTCACTGACCATCCAGCACCCCCTCACTGACCACCTGCCCACCTGACACCCCACCCCTCACTGACCATCCAACACCCCCTCACTGACCATCCAACACCCCCTCACTGACCACCTGCCCACCTGACACCCCACCCCTCACTGACTATCCAACACCCCCTCACTGACCACCTGCCCACCTGACACCCCACCCCTCACTGACCATCCAACACCCCCTCACAGACCACCTGCCACCCCCCCCACCCCCTCACTGACCACCTGACACCCCCTACGCCCTCACTGACCACCTGACACCCCCCCACCCCCTCACTGACCACCTGACACCCCCCCACCCTCTCACGGATCACCCGACACCCTCACTCCCTCACTGACCAACGGACACCCCCCACCCCTCACTGACCACCCAACACCCCCCACCCCTCACTGACCACCCAACATCCCCCCACCCCTCACTGACCACCCAACACCCCCCACCCCTCACTGACCACCCAACACTCCCCACCCCTCACTGACCACCCGACACCCTCTCACTGACCACCCGACCGCCCCCCCCTCACTGACCACCCAACACCCCCCCACCCCCTCACTGACCACCCAACACCCCCCCACCTCCCCACTGACCACCCAACACCCCATCCCCTCACTGACCACCCGACACCCCCAGCCCCTCACTGACCACCCGACACCCCCACCCCCTCACTGACCACCCGACACCCCCACCCCCTCACTGACCACCCGACACCGGCCCGCCCCCTCACCGACAACCCGACACCCCCCACCCCCTCACCGACCACCTGACACCCCCCACCCCCTCACTGACAACCCGACTCCCCCCACCCCCTCACTGACCATCCGACAGCCCCCACCGACCACCCGACACCCCCCACCCCCCACAGACCACCCGACACCCCCCACCCCCTCACTGACCACCCGACACCCCCCCCACCCCCTCACTGACCACACGACTCCCCACCCCCTCACTGACCATCCGTCAGCCCCAACTCCCTCGCACTCACCACCCAACACCTCTCACCCCCTCACCGACCATCCGACACCCCCCCACCCCCTCACTGACCACCCGACACCCCCCATCCCCTCACTGACCACCCGACACCCCCCACCCCCTCACTGACCACCCGACACCCCCCCACACCCTCACTGACCACCCGACTCCCCCCACCCCCTCACTAACCATCCGACAGCCCCAACTCCCTCGCACTCACCACCCAACACCTCTCACCCCCTCACTGACCACCCGACACAACCCATCCCCTCACTGACCACCCGACACCCCCCACCCCCTCACTGACCACCCGACACCCCCCCACCCCCTCACTGACCACCCGACACAACCCATCCCCTCACTGACCACCCGACACCCCCCACCCCCTCACTGACCACCCGACACCCCCCCACACCCTCACTGACCACCCAACTCCCCCCACCCCCTCACCGACCACCTGACACCCCCCACCCCCTCACTGACCACCCGACACCCCCCATCCCCTCACCGACCACCCGACACCCCCTCACTGACCACCCGACACCCCCTCACTGACCACCCGACAGCCCCCACCCCCTCACTGACCACCCGACATCCCCCACTCCCTCACTGACCACCCGACACCCCCCACCCCCTCACTGACCATCCGACAGCCCCAGCTCCCTCGCACTCACCACCCAACACCTCCCACCCCTTCACTGACCACCCGACACCCCCCACCCCCTCACTGACCACCCGACACCCCCTCACTGACCACCCGACAGCCCCCACCCCCTCACTGACCACCCGACATGCCCCACTCCCTCACTGACCACCCGACACCCCCCACCCCCTCACTGACCATCCGACAGCCCCAGCTCCCTCGCACTCACCACCCAACACCTCCCACCCCTTCACTGACCACCCGACACCCCCCACCCCCTCACTGACCACCCGATATCCCCCACCCCCTCACTGACCACCCGACACCCGTACCCCCTCACTGACCATCCAAAAAACCCCACCCCCTCACTGACCACCCAACACCCCCCACCCCCTCGCATTGACCACCCGGCCACCAGACACCCCTCCCCTCACTGACCACCCTACCTCCACCCCCTGTTGACCACTTGACCCCCGAATCGTACCCCCCGACTCTGTTGTCCTCGACACAAGGCCTCAGGAACCCACTGCCTAGACAGTTCTTCCCGGCCTGAGTCAGAAGGTCGGGTGTGAAAGGAGCGGTTGAATTCTGAGGTAAGAAATTGAGTGCCGAATGGAAACCAGGGGTGCAATTCTCCGGTATCGGCGCAATATCCGCCGACTGGCGCCCAAAACGGCGCAAATCAGTCAGGCATCACGTCGCCCCAAAGGTGCGGAATGCTCCGCATCTTGGGGGGCCGAGCCCCAACCTTAAGGGGCTAGGTCGGCGCCGGACGTATTTCCGCCCCGCCAGCTGGCGGAAAAGGCCTTTGGTGCCCCGCCAGCTGGCACAGAAATGACATCTCCGGGCGGCGCATGCGCGGGAGCGTTAGCGGCCGCTGATGGCATTCCCGCGCATGCGCAGTTGAGGGGGTCTCTTCCGCCTCCGCCATGGTGGAGACCGTGGCGAAGGCGGAAGGAAAAGAGTGCCCCCACTGCACAGGCCCAGCCGTGGATCGGTGGGCCCCGATCGCGGGCCAGGCCACCGTGGGGCCAGATCGCCCCACGCCCCCCCCAGGACCCCGGAGCCTGCCTGCACTGCCTTGTCCCGCCGGTAAGGTAGGTGGTTTAATCTACGCCGGCGGGACAGGCATTTTAGCAGCGGGACTTCGGCCCATCCGGGCCGGAGAATCGCGGGGGGGGGCCGCCAACCGGCGCGGCGCGATTCCCGCCCCCGCCGAATATCCGGTGCCGGAGAATTCGGCAGCCGGCGGGGGCGGGATTCACGCCAGCCCCCGGCTCTGATTGTCACTTTAAAAGTCGAACCCTTTCGATCTGTGTCCGGCTCTGCTCGGCTGCCCCACATCTCCGGGTCCTCCTGACCATCCATGATTCACAAATCACCCTCTGCACCATCCCTTGCCTCAATCACCACTTTCTGCCCAGATGGATGACTCCGGGCCGGTCCCTGGCAGGCAGAGAATTCCTCGCTTCATGTATCAAATGAAGTAGAGTGGATCTGAAGCGGAGTAATCAGAATCCTCCAGCAGTCTTTAGTGGAAGACTAAAATAAAGAACTTTCATTTATACAGCAACTACCAAGGTCTTCAGATATCTCAATTGTAGTCACTGCAGTAATGTAAAAATGTACAGCACGTTTCACTTTAACAATTTGCTGAAGAGAGACATTCGTAAAGATTGTAAGCCAGGATATAGAGGAGAACATTTCTGCTGTTCATCAAATAGTGCTGCGGGATATTTTACATGCGAGGGTACCTTGGTTTAATGTTATCTCAGGTGAGGAGATCTCTGTGGGGGAAGAACTCTCTCTGTACTGCACTGAAACACCAGTCTCGATCATGTGCCCATCTCTGGAGTGGGGATTGAAGCCATAATCTGCTGATCGATAAGAGCACCACCTCAGGGATAAAGCTGACTCAGGCACAAAGGGATTCAAGGTAAGCACAATTAATGAGCAGAAACGTGGCTCCAGTACTCTCGGTACGGAGGAGAACATTCATGTATTTTGAGAACTGGCATGTCAGGAGCTCAAGAGACATTGGAGGATGGATGTTAGGGTCAAACTACACCTCACGTCGTGCTTCCAATCACCTTTTCTGCATCATCCCTGTTCTTGTTTGGGCTACGAGGCTGGGATCTGTAGATTCCGGGAGCTGTAACTGGTTCTGGAACTGCGTATGGATGATGTTTTCATATCAAGGGGAAGTAAATGGTGTGAAGGCCATCTGCAAAACAACCCAGGTATCAGTAAACATTCCTCAGTGGAATGGGAGTTGTGGGAATTCTCGAATTCTGTAGAACTTCTCTTCTCCTTCTGTTGGCAGACTGGCAAAATCCTCAGGGAAATAGATTAGACAGGTTCCATAGGTAAGGGTTTGGTGGGTTTTCTATGAGAGCTAAGGCAGGTGACTGGGAGAAGCCCACCATTGCAGGGCCAGAGATAAATCACCCAATTCAATCGCAAGAAACACGGGTGAAAAATGATGGAATTCCATCTCGTCAGAACAGAAGGGAAGGTGCTAGTTGAACAGAAATAAATCGTCCTAATTATATATCTAACTCCTCTGTAACAACAAATGAAATAACTGTCCATGATTTTTCAGGCATTAGTGTCTTTCTTGCAATCACTGCACATTGTTGTCAAACAGATATATTCAGAGCTATTTTGATACAAAGGCACTGATTTTCCACAGTTTGGACCCATGAATCCCTATTTTCCTTCATAGCCGCAGAAGACTGAATCAGGAATTTTCGCAAGTATCGGCCAAGGTTGACAGCGGGCGGGAAAAGCGGCGTTGCCGGATGATTTCTTCACTGTATCACCCATTCTTAGTAAGAAAAAGCGAAGGCGGATCCCATGAAATCACACTGGTGGGAGGGCTGTGATTGAGCACACCCTGAAGTGCACAAAAATCAAACGGGTAGTGCCAGGGGCAGTGTACAGCGTGCCAGGGGCAGTGTACAGCGTGCCGGGGCAGTGTACAGCGTGCCAGGGGCAGTGTACAGTGTGCCACAGTCAGTGTACAGCATGCCGGGGCATTGCCAGGGCAGCGCCAGGGGAAGTGTACAGTGTGCCAGGGGTATTGCCTTGGCTGGTGCCAGGGGGAAACGACAAGGGAAGTGTCAGGGGCAGTGCCCTGGCAGTGTCAGGGGGAAGTGTTCAGGTAGTCAGGGGTAGTGTCCGGGGAAATGCCCAGGTAGTCAGGGGTAGTGTCAGGGGTAGTGTCAGGGGTAAGTGTCCAGGTAGTATCAGGTGTAGTGTCAGGGGAAGTGTCCATGTAGTGTCAGGGGAAGTGTCCAAGTAGTGTCAGGTGTAGTGTCAGGGGAAGTGTCCATGTAGTGTCAGGGGTAGTTTAAGGGGTAGTGTCCAGGTAGTGTCAGGGGTAGTGTCAGGGGGAAGAGCCCAGGCAGTGCCAGGGGTAGTGTCAGGGGTAATGTCAGGGTTAGTGTCAGGGGGAAGAGACCAGGTAGTGTCAGGTGTAGTGTCAGGGGAAGTGTCCATGTAGTGTCAGTGGTAGTGTCAGGGATAGTGTCCAGGTAGTGTCAGGTGTAGTGTCAGGGGAGGTGTCCAAGTAGTGTCAGGGGTAGTGTCAGGGGAAGAGTCCAGGTAGTGTCAGGGGTAGTGTCATGGGAAGTGTCCAGGTAGTGTCAGGGGTATTGTCAGGGGGAAGAGTCCAGGTAGTGTCAGGGGTAGTGTCAGGGGGATGTGTCCAGGTAGTGTCAGTGGTAGTGTCAGGGATAGTGTCCAGGCAGTGTCAGGGGTAGTGTCATGGGAAGTGCCCAGGTAGTGTCAGGTGTAGTGTCAGGGGAAGTGTCCAAGTAGTGTCAGTGGTAGTGTCATGGGATAGTGTCTAGGTAGTGTCAGGGATAGTGTCAGGGGAAATGTCCAGGTAGTCAGGGGTAGTGTTAGGGGTAGTGTCAGCGGTAGTGTCCAGGTAGTGTCAGGGGTAGTGTCAGGGGGGAGTGTCCAGGTAGTGTCAGGTGTAGTGTCAGGGGTAGTCTCAGGGGTAGTGTCCAGGTAGTCTCAGTGATAGTGTCAGGGGGAAGTATCCAAGTAGTCAGGGGTAGTGTCAGGGGTAGTGTTAGGGGTAGTGCCAGGGGTAGTGTCAGGAGGAAGTGTCCAGGTAGTGTCAGGGGTAGTGTCAGTGGTAGTGACAGGGGTAGTGTCCAGGTAGTTTCAGGGGTAGTGTCAGGGGGAGTGTCAGGGTTGTGTCAGGGGTCGTGTCAGGGGGAAGAAACCAGGTAATCAGGGGTAGTGCCAGGGGGATGTGTCCAGGTACTGTCAGGGTTGTGTCTGGGGTTGTGTCAGGGGTAGTGTCAGGAGGAAGTATCCAGGTAGTGTCAGGGGTAGAGTCAGTGGTAGTGTTAGGGGAAGAGTCCAGGTAGTGTCAGGGGTAGTGTCATGGGACGTGTCCAAGTAGTGTCAGGGGTATTGTCAGGGGAAGAGTCCAGGTAGTGTCAGGGGTAGTGTCAGGGGGATGTGTCCAAGCAGTGTCAGTGGTAGTGTCAGGGATAGTGTCCTGGCAGTGTCAGGGGTAGTGTCATGGGTAGTGTCCAGGTAGTGTCAGGGTATTGTCAGGGGGAAGAGTCCAGGTAGTGTCAGGGGGAAGTGTCCAGGTAGTGTCAGGGGAAGTGTCCAAGTAGTGTCAGGGGTAGTGTCAGGGGAAGTGTCCAGGTAGTGTCAGGGGTAGTGTCATGGGAATTGTCCAGCTAGTGTCAGGGGTATTGTCAAGGGGAAGAGTCCAGGTATGTCAGGGGTAGTGTCAGGGGTATTGTTCAGATAGTGTCAGGGGTAGTTGCAGGGGGAAGTGTCCAGATAGTGACAGGGGTAGTGTCAGTGGGAAGTGTCCAGCGAGTGTCAGGGGTAGTGTCCAGGTTGTGTCAGGGGTAGTGCCATGGGTAGTGTCCAGGTAGTGTGAGGGGTAGTGTCCAGGTAGTGTCAGGGGTAGTATCCAGGTAATGCCAGTGGTAGTGTCAGAGATAGTGTCCACGTAGTGTCAGGGGTAGTGTCCAGGTAGTGTCAGGGTTAGTGCCTGGGGAAGTGTCCAAGTTGTGTCGGGTAGTGTCAGGGGCAAGTACCCAGGTAGTGTCAGGGGAAGTGTCCAGGTGGTGTCAGGGATAGTGTCAGGGGGAAGTGTCCAGGATGTGTCAGGGGTAGTGTCAGGGGAAGTGTCCAAGTAGAGCCAGGGATAGTGTCAGGGGGAAGTGTCCAGGTAGTGTCAGGGGTAATGTCAGGGGGAAGTGTCCAGGTCGTGTCAGGGGTAGTTTCAGGGGAAGTGACCAGGTAGTGTCAGGGGTAGTGTCAGGGGAAGTGACCAGGTAGTGTCGGGGGTAGTGCCAGGGGTAGTGTCAGGGGAAGTGACCAGGTAGTGTCAGGGGAAATGACCAGGTAGTGTCAGGGGTAGTGGCAGGGGGAAGTGTCCAGGTAGTCAGGGGTAGTGCCAGGGGGAAGTGTCCAGGTTGTGTCAGGGGTAGTGTCAGGGGGAAATGTTCAGGTAGTGTCAGGGTTAGTGTCAGGGGGAAGTGTCCAGTTAGTGCCAGGTGTAGTGTCAGTGGAAGTGCCCAGTTAGTGTCAGGGGGATGTATCCAGGTAGTGCCAGGGGTAGTGTCAGGGAGAAGTGTCCAAGTAGTGTCAGGGGTATTGTCAGGGGTAGTGTCAGGGGAAGTGACCAATTAGTGTCAGGGGTAGTGTCAGGGGAAGTGACCAGGTAGTGTCAGGGGTAGTGACAGGGGGAAATGTCCAGGTAGTCAGGGGTAGTGTCAGGGGAAGTTTCCAGCTCGTGCCAGGGGTAGTGTCAGGGATAGTGTCAGGGAGAAGTGGCCAGGTAGTGCCCGGAGCAGTGTCAAGGGCAAGTGCCTGGGTAGTGCCCAGAAATGCCCATCACCGCCTGCTGATGCACTCACATGATCTCCTCTGGTAGGTCTGCTTGCCAGGTGTACACCTTGGGAGATAGTCGTGCTTCGCAGTGATCGGTTCTCACGCCGACGTGAATGGATTTTCCAAGGGGGGGAATGATTCAGGCCTAGGGACCTGTTAATATGTTAATATATGCAAATGATGTTCGCAACGTTGAACGCAGGAAACCCGTTACGTCACTGGAGGAGGGAGCGACAAGGTAAAATTGTGTCATGCTTTTATACTGGTGTGAAATGCGATTTGGGCCTCTCGTGAGACTTTCCGCTCCCGTCTCCAAACACACCGGGAAAAATCAGGGGCGGGATTCTCCGACCCCCCCGCCAGGTCGGATAATTGCCGGGGGCTGGCGGGAATCGCGCCCCCGCCGGTTGGCGGGCCCCCCCCCGCGATTCTCCGGCCCGGATGGGCCGAAGTCCCGCTGCTAAAATGCCTGCCCCGCCGGCGTAGATTAAAGCACCTACCTTACCGGCGGGACAAGGCGGCGCGGGCGGGCTCCGGGGTCCTGGGGGGGGCGGCGCGGGGCGATCTGGCCCCGGGGGGTGCCCCCACGGTGGCCTGGCCTGCGATCGGGGCCCAACGATCCACGGGCGGGCCTGTGCCGTGGGGGCACTCTTTTTCTTCCGCCTTCGCCACGGTCTCCACCATGGCGGAGGCGGAAGAGACCCCCTCCACTGCGCATGCACGGGGATGCCGTGAGCGGCCGCTGACGCTCCCGTGCATGCGCCGCCCGGAGATGTCATTTCCGCGCCAGCTGGCGGGGCGGAAATCCGTCTGGCGCGGGCCTAGCCCCTTAAGGCTGGGGCTCGGCCCCCAAAGATGCGGAGCATTCCGCACCTTTGGGGCGGCGTGATGCCCGACTGATTTGCGCCGTTTTGGGCGCCAGTCTGCGGACATGGTGCCGTTTCCGTAGAATTTCGCCCATGATGCAGATCTGAAACCCCTACCAGAGGAATTACTCCCGATTCGGATAAAATTGGCTACTGCCCACAAAACATTCACAAAAATAATACAACAGACTCAAGAAATCAAAGGACAAATTGAAGAAATTAAGGCGCCACCTGTGTGGGATGATTTTTGGAACTGGGGCTCAAACATCCAAATACACCCATTCATTCGCCTAATATCACACCTGACTATCCTCCTGATCCTGCTCTCCTCAATAAATCTCATCATTCCTCACAGTCCAATTCTGCTGATGGAAAGCGAAGATTACACAGCAACAGAATATGGGACCCATGTTCGAAGTATGAGCCCCTATGATTATGTAAAACCATCATTTGCACTAATGTACCGATAATATTCATATACCTCAGACCCTCGAATTAACTGTATCATCATCATGAGCAATAGTAGAACGTTTTTCTTTTTGTGTGCTTGTAATTTCAAAATTAGTGTTCGAAGGATTGTAAATATGTTATTGAATTTATTGTGTAATTGCACTAAGCCTTGCTTGACTGATTGGGGATGCTGGGCAGGTATTGGTCCTGAGTTTGTGATCCACCACGCTTCGCGTTTAGGATCAAGAGGAGGGATATGTGGCCGAATGGCCACCTAAGATGATGTCCTGCAAAGGACACTGGGAAATTTAGCCAAGTTAAAGGACAAGCAGGCTGCAACTGAAATAAACACTAATAAATAAACTGCTGCCCTGATTCTCCAATACACAGGAAAAAGGCCATCTTCAGGCCATCCCAGGAACAATAAATCTATCCTGTCAATCACACTTGTTGACCAGACACAGCGGCACCTAAAATCCTTGTGCTGGATTCTCCCAAAATGGGACTATGTCCCCACGCTGGGGTGAAAACGCTGGCGTTACACTCTGGAGTTTCCTGAAAAAAAGATAAGCCAATTCACTCACCTGCAGGGGGCTACTGAGACCCAGAGTGATTCACCCAGCTTTAACTGTGGGTGCAGGCCCCCACACTTCTGGTTTTGAGTCCGCACACGGTGGCGGTCTCCATGGCGGACTCGGACCGCGGAGGCAGCTGAAGAGTGTAGGTCTCCAAGCGGCCGCGCGGTCGAAGATCCGACCGGCCCAATCGGCCCCCGGCCGCCTATAAGGCCCCGCCCCCCCCGGTGCCCGATCCCGCCTGCTCCCCCCCACCACCCCCCCCCCCCCCGCCCCACCGGGGAGGCCGCCGACTGAGTCCGCAGCCGCCATGCGAGCTTCCCGAATGGCGATAGTTCGTTAGAACCACGCCGTTGGGAACTCGGCCGGTCGGGAGCGGAGGATGGCTGGACGGGTCTCTGGCAATGGGTCCCCCCCCAGCCGCGCGGACTACTCCGCGAACACGCCGATTCTCGGGACCCGGGGAATTGCCGGACCAGCGGCAGGCCCGATTTCGGCATGAAATTGGATTCTCCACCCCCCTGCTCCAAACGCGATTTTGGCACAGGGCTGCGGAAAACCCAGCCCCTTATTTGGAAGGACCCACCTGCCCCCAACACTTGCAGGTATGGTCACTGAGTGCACACCCCGAAATCAATGTGGCAGCCCCTGATTGGACAAGATCGATCAGGGTGATCGAAACCTGATCAATTGACTGGCAATGACCCAGAGAGCGCTCAAAAGAGCATGAACTCCAAGCTCGTTAAAAGGTGCTGCACCACCTTAGAATCTCTGTCTGCAGCAGCAACAGAACAACGGTGACCCTTAACCGGCCACCACAAGGAAGACCATCACCCGACCAACCGAAGGACGTCCAGAGCCAGGAAGAGACCAGATCAAGGACAGGACACTGAGGACTACAGCATTCAGCACACACATAAAGACTAATATCTGTCTGGAACTTGCTAGTCACTTGGAAGTTAAGTCAAAGTCTCGTATGGACTTGTCATACTCTGTAGTGTAACTTGTGGTGATGGCTTGATTGTGTAACTATAAAAATGTATGAATGCGAATAAATACAGTTTGATTTAAACAAGTAGACTTACAGTCATTTGTCCACCGTACACGGGTTAAGACACACTGTGGTAGCAACAAAAGAAAGCGATGCTGCAAAGGGGACAGCATTCGGGGGGGGTTGGCCCTTTCGAGCTTGCTATATTATAGTACTGGCAGCAAATGCAGAGCAGGTGCCGGGCTGGAGTCAGGGGATGGAGGTCTTATGGGGCCAGATGGAGGCGGGTTCCTGCAAGGGACCAGGGTTGAGGGTGCTGGCAACAGCGCCACTACCGTTTTCCCCAGGGACGTACTCGGGAGTCCTGTGGTGGTGGCCACACTGAAGGTTTGGAGGCAATTCCGGCAGCACTTCAAGTTGAGGGCAAGCTCGAGGGTGGTGCCAGTAAGATGGAGCCATGGGCTTGAGCCAGGGAGGATGGATGCGAGGTTCCGGGAAGGGGAGGAGAGAGGGGTGAAGGAGATGAAGGATATGTCTTTGGAGGGAGGGTTCGCAAGTTTGGAGGAGATGGGGGTGAAGTTTGGGCTCCAGTGTGAGACGTGAGGAGAGCTTCAGACACATGAAGGTGCAGGTCTTCCGGAAGTTTCCGACGGCACCGTCCTCTTCGCTGCTGGAGGAGGTGCTGTCTGTGCGGGGCTGGAAGGTGAGGCCATTTCGGCGATTTATGGTAGGACCATGGAGGAGGATCTGGTGTCCACAAAAGGGATTAAGGCCAAGTGGGAGGAGAACAAAGAAAAGTACAGCACAGGAACAGGCCCTCCGGCCCTCCAAGCCTGTGCTGACCATGCTGCCCGTCTAAACTAAAATCTTCTGCACTTCCGGGGTCCGTATTCCTCTATTCCCATCCTATTCATGTATTTGTCAAGATGCCCCTTAAATGTCACTATCGTCCCTGCTTCCACCACCTCCTTTGACAGCAAAGTCCAGGCACCCACTACCCTCTGTGTAAAAAACCTGCCTCGTGCATCTACTCTAAACCTTGCCCCTTGCACCTTAAACCTATGCCCCCCTAGTAATTGACCCCTCTACCCTGGGAAAAAGCCTCTGATGATCCAGTCCTTTTTAAAAGGGGGGATGTCATGATATCCACATTAACATATCATGGTGCAATCACACACACACACACTGATGGACAGGTAGTTGGACCAACCAACACACACACAACATCGCAGCCAATCACCAGTGAGAGCACACGCACTATAAAACAGGGAACACCACAGTTCCTGCTCATTCTACCAGGAGGTAGCTCAGAGCACAGAGCTCACAGCGCGCCACTCAGACATACACTATGTGCTGAGTGCCTCACTAAGATAGTGCTAGGGCTGGGTCCACAGGTTAGCTGGTGAAGTACGAACCACAGCCAGAAGTTAATAGTTATTATTGTACAGAATAATAAAACAGACTTGTACCATCTACAACCGTGTTGGTTTGTTTGTGTATCGGAACACCCAACACGACAAGGTTTTCCTAGCGCTCCCTGTCCTTGTTTCAGATTCCAGCATCCGCGGTATTTTGCTTATTTTATTTCTATGAGCTTCGCTTGTCTTCCCTTGGATTTAGAAGATTGATGGGTGATTTAATCATGGCGTTTAAAACGTTAAAAGGATTCGACGGCGTGGATATGGAGAAACTATCTCACAGGTGGGTGAGTGGAGATCAAGGGGGCATAATTTTACAATTGGAGCTCGGTTTTGAAGAGGAAAATCAGGAAGCACTTTTTTCACACAAAGGAAAGCAGAAACCTGGAATTCTCTTTCCCGAAAGACTTCTGCTTGCTGGAAAAATTGGAGGCTTCAGAATTGAGGCCGATAGATTTGTTTGGGCATGGGATCCAGAGATATAGAGCTGACACAAGTAAACAAGGTTGAGGTACATGTCTGTTGTGATCAAACTGAATGACAGTGCAGGTTCAGGGACAAAAAGGCCTACTCCTGTGATTTGTTATGTTCTCGGTGTAACATAAGCGGCTTCCTTGTGGTACACTTGACAAAGGAAGGTTCAGACGTGGAGATAATTTCAACACGTTTATTAAACCAATTACACTTCTATTACTCGGGTTCGACACTACTGCTAATCCTACTATAGCTACCCAGACTGACTAGCCAGTTGCTGCAATCCACGTGGTGGGTGTAATATTGAATCAACCCTGTGTCTGTTCTCACTGACTGTCTCCACTGGAAAGAGGCAGATCATGTGTGTGGTGTCCTTTATATATGGGTTGGTGTAATGACCCCCTCGTGTCACCTCCTTGTGTATCGTGAATGTCTATTGGTCCTGTCCTATCTAACTGATCTATTGGTTGAGTGTGTGTGTGTGATGTCTTTGGTGCTCCCTCTAGTGTCTAGCTAGCCTACATGCATTTACATTGATGCACATCACCACATCCAGTTCCTATGTATCAATGTTTTACAGAGTTCTGGGGACAATTTAATCCTCAAAGACCAAATTTATCCTTATAACCCTCAATCACATTTCGAGGCCAGTCGATTGCACAGTGCCTTCGTAAAGATGTTGAATGATTTAGCAAGGACTCACTCCAATAGAAGGATATTCCCTTCATCGATCCCATGCTGAAAGAAAATTGACAAACCTCGAGCGTTCACTGAATCCGTTTAAATTCTTCCATAATGTATACATTTGGATGTGGATTCCTGAACTTGAGAGAGTTTGCATCTTAACAGTGCTTTCTCAAGAGTTCAGGACATCCCAAAGCACTTCGGTGCCAATGAATTACTACAGATTGGCAGCCGTCTGCTTATTTGGGTCTCAGAACAGTTGTCTGTCGAGATTCTTGGGCACATCCATCTTCTTCAGAAGGCTTTGCGATTATAATCTTATCTCTTGTCACAAAACTAACGGCCAACTTTTCTGTGTTATAGTTTATGGTATGGGACTTGCAAGGTACAAAATGATTGGTTCCTGACAGCCGATGTGCCAATGGGAACAGTGGGGGAGCTTGTTCTCGCACTAGAATGAATGGGAAGGTCCCAGCATGCGGTATACTAATTGGCCAGTAGAGATTTCCTAAATTGCGCACATTTCTATTGCCCACAGTGTGAGGGAATGTAATGAGTACGTGAGATATACACTCCAAACCTGCCAAGTGTTCTAATGCCTGTAGCTGGAAATCTTAATAGCGGTGGTCTGACAGATACAAGTCAGTATAAAATTACACCCATGCATTGCTGTAGCTGTGAGATGCCATGTGATTGAACACTAGCTCTTCCACCACTAACACAGATTGGTCTGCATTTGATTCTTTAATCCACAAATTTATGTAGAGTTGCTTCCATAACCATTTTAAAAATAGCTGGCACGCAGAAAGAACATCGCACTCCAAAGGGCATTCTGTTTGTGTGTGTGTGTGTGTATTGTCTGCCCATTTGTTTGTCGTGTTCCTTTTTAAATGCAGTTCATTTGCGATATATTCCAGCTGCTACCCCTTTGCTGCTAAGTGGTTCGAGCATCAGCTGTCTTTGCTCGAGATTATCAGCATCCGCACCATTTTGCTTTGTGCTTTTATTCGGAGGGTACTTTCATCAAGCCGGTCTTCGTCACTTCTAACCCATTGGAGTTTTGGGGGGGATGGTGGGGGTGGGATAGTGGTGGTTGTCTGGGGTCAGCCCCGGGATAGTCCCAGAATTTTGCCAGGTGCTTCTCTGATAGTCCCTCTTCCACACTTCAGGGGCGGGATTCTCCGACCCCCCGCCGGGTCGGAGAACCGCCGGGGGCTGGCGTGAATCCCGGCCCCGCCGGTTGCCGAATTCTCCGGCACCGGAGATTCGGCGGGGGCGGGAATCGCCCCCCCACCCCCCTGGCGATTCTCCGGCCCGGATGGGCCGAAGTCCCGCTGCTGGAATGCCTGTCCCGCCAGCGTGGATTAAACCACCTCTCTTACCGGCGGGACAAGGCGGCGCGGGCGGGCTCCGGTGTCCTGCGGGGGGGGGTGAGGGGCGATCTGGCCCCGGGGGGTGCCCCCACGGTGGCCTGGCCTACGATCGGGGCCCAACGATCCACTGGCGGGCCTGTGCCGTGGGGGCACTCTTTTTCTTCCGCCTTCGCCATGGTCTCCACCATGGCGGAGGCGGAAGAGACCCCCTCCACTGCGCATGCGCGGGGATGCCGTGAGAGGCCGCTGACGCTCCCGCGCATGCGCCGCCCGGCAATGTCATTTCCGTGCCAGCTGGCGGGGCACCAAAGGCCTTTCCCGCCAGCTGGCGGGGCGGAAATCAGTCCGGCGCGGGCCTAGCCCCTCAAGGTTGGGGCTCGGCCGCTCAAGGTGCGGATGATTCTGCACCTTTGGGGCGGCGCGATGCCGGACTGATTTGCGCCGTTTTTGGTGCCAGTCGGCGGACATCGCGCCAATTACGGAGAATTTCGCCCCAGATTCCCACGCCATTAAAATCTACGTTTGGTTGAACTATGTTGCACGGGATGAGACACACGGACCAGTTGCGACACGCCCAGGGCAGATGGAATCGGAAGCGCTTTGGGTGGAGGTACACGGAGTGGCCCTCAAAGAAAAGAGAAAATGGATGACAATGTGGAAAGAAGTGATGGGATGGAACAGCAAGGGAAAGGAGGCGGAGCTGGGGAAGGTGCCTGGAGGTAGATAGGGAAGGAAAGTACCAACACTAATTGAGAGGGTTAAGAAAGAGAGAGAACCAGTGTGTAGGGGGAGGGCTGGGGCAGGGATGGGGATCGTGAATGTGGGTCAGTGCCAGTTTTAACAGGGGGGAATAGAACTTAAGAATTTAACAGGAGTAAACCACTTAGTCCCCTCTGCCAATTGAAGATGGTATCAGCCTAACGAAGTTTAAAACGGAGATGAAGAAATTGAAGTGAGGCATGTAGAAGAGAATTGGAGATCCAGGTGAAAGGATGAGGTTCTGTTTCTCTGTGAACTGAATTGACGGGCTGAGGAGATATAAAATGCCCTTTTGCATTGGGATTATTGATTAGCTGCTTGGTGGTCACGTTGGCCCAAATATTGGGGCAGCACGGTAGCATTGTGGATAGCACAATTGCTTCACAGTTCCAGGGTCCCAGGTTCGATTCCGGCTTGGGTCACTGTCTGTGCGGAGTCTGCACATTCTCCCCGTGTCTGCGTGGGTTTCCTCCGGTTTCCTCCCACAGTCCAAAGGTGTACAGGTTAGGTGGATTGGCCATGATCAATTGCCCTTAGTGTCCAAAATTGCCCATAGTGTTGGGTGGGGTTACTGGGTTATGGGGATAGGGTGGAGGTGTTGACCTTGGGTAGGGTGCTCTTTCCAAGAGACGGTGCAGACTTAATGGGCCGAATGGCCTCCTTCTGCTCTGTAAATTCTATGATAATTCTATGATTGAAATGGGCCAAATGAGAGGTGGCCATGTGGAGTGGGGCGGGGGTTACAGTCAGAGCAGTGGGTTACTCAATGGACTCACAGCCATTTGGAGTGGGGCGGGGGTTACAGTCAGAGCAGTGGGTTACTCAATGGACTCAGCCATTTGGAGTGGGGCGGGGGTTACAGTCAGAGCAGTGGGTTACTCAATGGACTCACAGCCATTTGGAGTGGGGCGGGGGTTACAGTCAGAGCAGTGGGTTACTCAATGGACTCAGCCATTTGGAGTGGGGCGGGGGTTACAGTCAGAGCAGTGGGTTACTCAATGGACTCACAGCCATTTGGAGTGGGGCGGGGGTTACAGTCAGAGCAGTGGGTTACTCAATGGACTCACAGCCATTTGGAGTGGGGCGGGGGTTACAGTCAGAGCAGTGGGCGATCAGTGGACCCACAGCCATTTGGAGTGGGGCGGGGGTTACAGTCAGAGCAGTGGGTTACTCAATGGACTCAGCCATTTGGAGTGGGGCGGGGGTTACAGTCAGAGCAGTGGGTTACTCAATGGACCCACAGCCATTTGGAGTGGGGCGGGGGTTACAGTCAGAACAGTGGGTTACTCAATGGACTCACAGCCATTTGGAGTGGGGCGGGGGTTACAGTCAGAGCAGTGGGTTACTCAATGGACTCACAGCCATTTGGACTGGGGCGGGGGTTACAGTCAGAGCAGTGGGTTACTCAATGGACCCACAGCCATTTGGAGTGGGGCGGGGGTTACAGTCAGAGCAGTGGGTTACTCAATGGGCCCACAGCCATTTGGAGTGGGGCGGGGGTTACAGTCAGAGCAGTGGGTTACTCAATGGACTCACAGCAATTTGGAGTGGGGCGGGGGTTACAGTCAGAGCAGTGGGTTACTCAATGGATTCACAGCCATTTGGAGTGGGGCGGGGGTTACAGTCAGAGCAGTGGGCGATCAGTGGACCCGCAGCCATTTGGAGTGGGGCGGGGGTTACAGTCAGAGCAGTGGCCGATCAGTGGACCCACAGCCATTTGGAGTGGGGCGGGGGTTACAGTCAGAGCAGTGGGCGATCAGTGGGCTCACAGCCATTTGGAGTGGGGCGGGGGTTACAGTCAGAGCAGTGGGTTACTCAATGGACTCACAGCCATTTGGACTGGGGCGGGAGTTACAGTCAGAGCAGTGGGCGATCAGTGGACCCGCAGCCATTTGGAGTGGGGCGGGGGTTACAGTCAGAGCAGTGGGTTACTCAATGGGCCCACAGCCATTTGGAGTGGGGCGGGGGTTACAGTCAGAGCAGTGGGTTACTCAATGGGCCCACAGCCATTTGGAGTGGGGCGGGGGTTACAGTCAGAGCAGTGGGTTACTCAATGGACTCACAGCCATTTGGACTGGGGCGGGGATTACAGTCAGAGCAGTGGGCGATCAGTGGGCTCACAGCCATTTGGAGTGGGGCGGGGGTTACAGTCAGAGCAGTGGGCGATCAGTGGACCCACAGCCATTTGGAGTGGGGCGGGGGTTACAGTCAGAGCAGTGGGCGATCAGTGGACCCGCAGCCATTTGGAGTGGGGCGGGGGTTACAGTCAGAGCAGTGGGCGATCAGTGGACCCGCAGCCATTTGGAGTGGGGCGGGGGTTACAGTCAGAGCAGTGGGCGATCAGTGGACCTGCAGCCATTTGGAGTGGGGCGGGGGTTACAGTCAGAGCAGTGGGCGATCAGTGGACCCACAGCCATTTGGAGTGGGGCGGGGGTTACAGTCAGAGCAGTGGGCGATCAGTGGACCCACAGCCATTTGGAGTGGGGCGGGGGTTACAGTCAGAGCAGTGGGTTACTCAACAGACCCACAGCCATTTGGAGTGGGGCGGGGGTTACAGTCAGAACAGTGGGCGATCAGTGGACCCGCAGCCATTTGGAGTGGGGCGGGGATTACAGTCAGAGCAGTGGGCGATCAGTGGACCTGCAGCCATTTGGAGTGCAATACCTCCATCTCAGATAAGCAACAGCCTTATTCAAAGGCAAAGGCCAGAGTTATTCAGGTCCCAAAGGGACGTTAATTGTTCATCGGGTGTCTGTCTGAAGTCCACATCACCAGGGATTGCCTGATTGCCCAGATGGACACGTGACAATAAACAAATCCAATCCAATCCAGAGGGACGCCTTGGTCCTCCCTAACCCCGGGTACTTTCTCTCCACCAAGTCCAATCACAAGCCGACCTCACCTAATGCACATCGCTGGCTGTCAGAGACCATTTTCTTGGCCTCTTCTGGCGGCCTGCTGCCTTCCTGCTTCCCAATCCCGTCCACTCCTCATTTCTACTGGATTTCTGGCCATAGCCACTCCACGATTATTGTGACGAGGCTTGGGGGGTTAAAATGGCCTGACTATTGTGAGCCTGTTCCCACCTCCCATGCAGCATTTGCGCCTTGAGCAGAAATCTGCCCTTTAGTCTTTCCATTTTGGATTGAACTTCTATCATTAGTGAAGCATAACTGTGTTTATAATCGAGAAAGAGGTAACAGAAACAGGAGTAGGCCACTTGGCCCTTCTCCTACAGACATTCTACCTCAGCTACACTTTCCCACGCTGTCTCAGTTTTCCTTAAGTACCCAGGAATCTATTGATCTCTATTCAATGACTATGTAACTATAATGCTCTACCGTTGAGAATTCCAAAGATTCACAGCCTTTTGAGTGAAGAAGTCCCTCATCTCAGTGTTAAATAGCCAACCACTTATTCTGACCCCATGGTCTAGACACCCCAGCCAGATAAAATATCCTCCCAGCATCTAACCTGTCAAGTCCCTTACGAATTCAGCATGTTACAATGAGATCACCTGTCATCCTTCTAAATTCATAGGAGCATAGGTCAAGTTTGCAAAATCTCTCCTCATAGGACGCCCCCTTGTCCTGGGAATCAGTGATCTTTCCTCGCTCACCCTCTAAGTTAATGAGATCAAAATTGTACATGGAACTCCAGGTATGGTTTTACCAAGGAATCTGTATAGCGTGTTGAAAATTCCATTGTAATTTTCATCCACATGAGGCCACCATGAACACATGTACCAGCAGAGGGAGTCTGGAGAAATAACAAAGGATTGATGTTTAATAGCACGTTCATTTCTAAATCTAATTCTGAATGCTTCTGTCTGAATTCAACTCTTCCCAAGAACTTCACAATCGGCAAAATTGTTTTCAGGTATGAAAGTCTTGGAAGGTATTTATCCATTTTCTGCTGGGAGCACGGCATTTTAAGTTGGAGATTTAGGAACACACCGAGACTGTTTTAGATACACTTACACTGATCTCACCATCTAATCAAATAAAAACCCAATTAATCTTGGATCATCAGAAAGATATTTCATCATGATTAATATGGCATTGTCTATGTCCAATCTATCACCTTTTGATGTGCATTCAGAGCCATCTCCTGTATTTCTACATTGACAAAAGCGGCTGTGATGTTTCTAAGATGTAATGTCAGATTTTGCGATCACAGATGACAAAAGAAAACGGTCTTTCTCCATTCCAAGAAGGGAGGCGGTAGTGTAGGAGGAATATCACTGGATTAGTAATCCATAGGTCCAGGTAAATGATCTGTGTACACGGGTTCGAATCACACCACCGCAGCTGGTGCGATTTAAGTTCAGTTAAGTTCAGTGTGGGTGGCATGGTAGCACAGTGGGTAGCACAGTTGCTTCACAGCACCAGGGACCCAGGTTCGATTCCCACTTGGGTCACTGTCTGTGCGGAGTCTGCAGGTTCTCCCCGTGTCTGCTTGGGTCCCCTCCGGGTGCTCCGGTTTTCTCCCACAAGTCCCGAAAGATGTGCTTGTTAGGTGAATTGGACATTCTGAATTCTCCCTCAGTGTACCCGAACAGGGGCCGGAATGTGGCGACTAGGGGCTTTTCACAGTACCTCCATTGCAGTGTTAATGTGAGCCTACTTGTGACAATAATAAAGATTATTATTATAATAAATCTGGAATTTAAAAAAGGTAAGTCTTGACAAGAGTGACCATGGCTCAATTGCCATAATTATTGCCCCTTTAGGGAAGGAAATCTACCATCCTTGACTGGTCTGACCTAGCCTGCCCACGATTGCAGACCCACAGCAATGTGGTTGCCTCTTAATGCCCTCTGAACCAACCTAGCAAACCACCCAGTTGTGTTCAAACCACTACAATGTCTATGAATCTGGAAGGGCCACCTAGCTTCAACCGAGGTGATGACAACCCCAGCCCTGTCAATCCTACAACGTCCTCCTTATTAACATCTGGGGACTTGTGCCAAACGCGGGAGAGCCATCCCATTGACTAGACATGCAAAAGTCTGACAGTCATACTCACGGAATCATCTCGCAGACAATGTCCCTGACACCACCATGACCTGTGCCACTGGCACGGCAGACCCAGCAGAGGTGGCAGCACGGTGGTATACAGATGGGAGGGAGTTGCCCATGGGAGTTCTCAAAATCATTCTGGACCCCATGACGTCTCATGGCATCAGGTCAAACATGGGCAAGGAAACCACATTGCTGTAGATCTGGAGTCACATGTAGGCCCGACCTCGGAAGGACAGTAGGTTTCTTCCCCTATTGGACATTGGTGAACCAGATGGGTTTTTACAACAATCGATGATAATTTCATCGTCACCATTACTGAGGCTAGATTTCAATTCCCGATATAATAGATTGAATTTAAATACCACCAGCTGACATGGTGAGATTTGAACCCGTGTCCCCAGAGCATCAGCCCCAGCTTCGAGATTACTGGTTGAGTGACATTACTGGTCTGGTGCCACCACCATCTCCCCCCTGAATAAATGTGGCACGTTTATCAGTTTCCACACAGCAGCAAGTCAGCATATTGTACACGATTCCTATGCAAGCAACATTCTTGAATTGTATGCTGACTGCTCGATCGGTATTGGCACTGGAATGTGCTACATGTCAGCTGGTTGCACAATAATATAGCTCCAGTTGCACATCAACGGCAATGAGTCCTATTCATGTCAGCAAGCAGAGAAGGAACTTCAGTATCTACTTGAGGTGACATCATTGAGAAAGTCGGGAGCAACCAATCCCTTGGGTCTCACCCATAAAAGTGGTCAAGAAACCTCAGAGTGAGAACCAGGTGACAATCTGCCTGATATTTGGTCACCAAACCATCCATTCAACAATAAAGTCACCTGATACCAACAATCGATGGTAACACAGAGAAAGTGGGTGGTGCCAAACACTTTGATGAACTTGATCTCGATGTAGGCTGCCATCTCATCAAGCTCGCACAAACATTGAGGTGGCTCACAGTATTCTCCACTCACAGCAGACATTTTCGACACAAGAGGCTCAACCTTGGTGTCAAGTTAGCAGCTGAGGTATTTTAAGGACATTCCAATCTTTGGTCACACTGCTCGTGAACTCAAGACACAGCCACAGGCATGCCTGCAGTGTCTCAGAGAATGTAACCCCAATGCGAACAAAGGACAAGTCCTCATTCAATAAAAGCCGAATTGAATTCTTCAGTCATGTGTGCAGTGGTGAAGGAGTATCGACCATAGCAAATGCTGCGGATCCTACAAATTTACAGGAAGTCTGAAAACTGCTAGGACTCATTACACCCAGCAGCTTCATTCCTGACCTCGTTGCAATATCTGCCCTCCAAATACCATCTGAAAACAGAGAGCGCCAAATGGGAATGGACGACATCCCACAAACAGGCTGTACAACAGGATCAAACTGTGCTTGGAAGTTAATTGCACAAATGTTTATCCCAAATCAGCCAGCTAGTCATGGATGCAGGCCCATTTGGTTTTGGTTCAGTTCTCGGGTAAGAAGACAAGGCAGGCAATCCATCAACCATTGCGACGGTATGCATACGACGCACCCCCTCTGGAGATTTCCTACTGATGCATTCAACTGGAAACCCAATTTACATCTCTACTTGCAGAGACACCTGACTTGTTTTGAGATACCAGTTCCACCAGTTGGGAGGAAACGTAGAACATACAGTGCAGAAGGAGGCCATTCGGCCCATCGAATCTACACTGACCCACTTCCACCCTATCCCCGTAACCCAATAACCCCACCTAACCTTTTGGACACTAAGGGCAATTTATCATGGCCAATCCACCTAACCTGCACGTCTTTGGACTGACGGAGGAAACCGGAGCACCCGGAGGGAACCCACGCAGACACGGGGAGAACGTGCAGACTCCGCACAGACAGTGACCCAGCGGGGAATCGAATGTGTTGTCAATACAGCGTATGAAGGCTACCAGGGAATTGTCAAAAGCAAACAACTCCTTCGGGAAATGGTACGTTTTCCAGGAATTGGCTACATGGCAGAGCGTAAAAATCAATGAGTGTTTGCCATGTCAAGCAACCACAATAACAAACCTCTGTGATTATCACAAGATACCTGAGCCACCTCCAGGACCATGGAGCAAAGTCAATTTTGATTGAGCAGATTTTCCCGCTGGTGAACATCTGTTTGTTGTGCCCAATAACTACAGCAGATTCCGAGCCATGGAAATTGTTACTGTTATATTACCACGACTGGTAATATGTTGTACTCTTTTTCTTTTCCTCCAGAATGACCCGATGTAGTGATGACAAAGAATATACCATATCAAAAGATTGAAACAAACTAATGTATTACTACACTACTAATTAAATGAAGTTCGCGCACTCTACTGAGCCACAGATGATAAACAAACGATATTGAATCTGTGCTACAGTATTCAATATTCTATCTAACTACTAACTACACTATGACTTGACCTCGTGCTTTATTTCTCAAATCAACTTTCACTCTGCTCTCTCTATGTTCTCTTCAGCTTCTCCCAGAATTCCTAGAGTGGCTGTCTTGAATACAGTGAATTAGTGTTTGATTTACACACAGATTCAGTTATTAACCCTTCACTATACTGACAATATGCATATCATTACAGTTACGTCAGCTTCAACGGAAGCATAAAGCTTGGCTGATTTGTGCCTTTTTTGGAATCCCTCAAGTAGTGAGAAGTAAGAGTGGCTCTCCCCTCAACAGCACTGGGCTCAGCAAATTCATGAAATACCTCGGTTTCACTCATCATAACAAATGACAGTCTGTTGGCCAAGATCTAATGTAGAAGCCGAAGGATTGATGCGAACCTTGAAGAAATGAATCTTCCCAGAATTTGGCAAAGTGTCAGGTTCCGGTTGAAAGCCGGTGTGCAACTCTCCGATTGCACAAACCAATTTCTCTCCAAATATTGAGCTTCTTCGAGAGAGAAAAAAAATGAGTGGGCGTGGCTTAAACCGTCCCTCTGGCAGGGTGGGTCCTCACAGAGCCAGCAAGCAGCTCTGTGGTGATCGAGGCACCATCATTAAAGAGCACCCCAGTCAGCACTGCAGCTTAATGGCCCCCAGACCCCATCACAGAGTAATCCGGCACGCTCCCCCCCACCCCTGACATTGCTTGCCGACATCCCCCCCCCCTCCACTCCTAATATTCATTGCCGGAATTCTACCCCCCCCCCCCCCCCACCCCCCGTTCCCCCCTCCCCCCCTCCCAACCAACATGGCAGCAGGATAGTTGGCTGTCCAACTCCCCCACCCTCAGTGTCTACATTCCTTCCCCCCCCCACCGCACATCAATACACCCCCCCCTCCCCCACCATGGGACTCCCACTAGGGCCTGCCTCAACACTTCCTCCTGGCATAGGTTGGCACTGTGCGGTTGGCATGGTGCCAACCTGCGCCAGAGAGCAGTGCCTTTGCACTGCCTAGGCATGTCCCTCTCCACCCCTGGGACCTATACTTACCCCTATGCCCCTGGAGGGACTCCCTCGATTGCATTACGTCTGGCCAAACCTGTTGTGAACCTCACGATGTGATGTCACGTCAGCAAATATTTAGTGAGGAGGCGGGGTCCTTTTGGAAAGGAAGCCAGCCCCAATGACATTTGTTGTTAAAGGGATCCAGCCCCTCATTTACGAAGGAGATTAGGAATGTTGGGCTGGATTCTCCGTCGGCGGGATCCTCCATTTCGCCGGCAGCGAACTCACGCCCCCGGATTTCCCGACGGCGTGGGGGTGCCCACAACGACAAACCTCATTGGCCGGCTGCCGGAACGGAGAATCTCGCTGCCGGCGGGGGGGCGCCCGCACCAGAAAACGGGTGTGGCGGGACAGGGAATCCCACCCGTAGTGTTTCGAAAATTGCTTTGAATTCCATCATCCTCCCAAGCGTCAGACTTACTTTTCATTTTGGTAACATTTTAAGCCTCTTCCTTCAATTCAGTCCAATATTTAATTTCTCTGGTTTAGCAATGATCGGATGGCTTTTCCCTTTCCGTTTTTATTCCTTAAGGGAATGTGTAATAGTCGAAAAATATAAATTCATTCTTTGAATGTTTTTCCATTGCTGAGCTACCATCCTATCTTTTAATTAAGATTCCCAATCTTCTTTGACAAACTTGTTCCTCATACATGTGCAGTTTGCTTTATTCAGATTTAAAATCCTAGTTTTGGTCTCAATCAAAAACATTCTCAAACTCACAACAAGATTCTATCATGATCAATCTTCTCCAGAGGTACCTTTACTATAAGATAATTATTGAATACCTTCTCATTGCACAAAACTAGATCTAAAATAATCCGCTGCTTCGTTATTTCATGACATACACATCGAGAAACTATCTTGAATAGAGTCGATGAACTCATCCTCCAAACACTTACTGCAAATGTAGTTTCCCAGGCCAACATAAAGATTAAATTCCCTATGATTACCCTATGACCCCTATTAAATGCATCTCTAATTTCATGACTCGACACGACAACACCTGTTGGTAGATCCATGAACTACTCCCATCAACGTTTTCCACCCCTTGTAACTTCTTTGCGTCACACAATCGGATTTTCCATCTTGATTTTCTGAGCTAATGTTATTTCCATCTATTATCTTTCCCCGTCCTTTACCACCAGCATCCTTTCTTTCTGCTGCCAATCGCCTGTAAAAATCAAGTATCCTCGAATGTTTAGTTTCCAACCTTGGTCACTCTGCGACCACATCTCCGTACTGGCTATGAGGTCAACACATTTATTGTTATCTGAGCTGGGGGGTTTTCACAGTAACTTCATTGAAGCCGACTTGTGACAATAAGTGATTATTATTATTATGGTTTCATCTTTTCTTTTGCGGCTGCTTTACGCATTCAGATGTAGAGCAGGAGTTTTTGACCCCTCCGCGGCATCTCTTCCGTGTGGTCTGCCATTGGCCGGCGGCAGGATCTCCTTGCCCCATTAATGTTTATGGGGTTTTGCGTGCCCCGCACCCTCCCAAGGAACGCGCCATGGGGAGTTGCCATAGGTGGAACCAGAAGATCCCACCTTATTTTCCTATTTTTAATTGATATCACATTATCTCTGGTGTTCTATGACCTCTGTTCAGGTCACTATCTCTGAGAATCATAGAATCCGTACAGTGCAGAAGGTGACCATTCAGCCCATCAAGTCTGCACCGACCCTCTGAAAGAGCTCACTCCCTAGGCCCAATCCCCACCCTATCACCATAACCCTACCTAACCTTTGGACACTGAGAGACAATTTAACATGGACAATCCACCTAACCTAAAGGTTCGGCACAACATCGTGGGCCGAAGGGCATGTTCTGTGCTGTATTTTCTATGTTCTATGTTAACCTGCACATCTTTGGACTGCGGTAGGACACCGGAGCACCCGGAGGAAACCCCCGCAGACACAAGGAGAACGTGCAAACTTCACAGAGTCAGTCACCCAAGGTCGGAATCGAACCCAGGTCTCTGGTGTCGTGAGGCAGCAGTGCTAACCACTGCGCCACGTGCCACCCCCGTGCTGCCCTTCCTGACCCGTGCTGCTTATTTCTTTACCTGAATCATTACTCTGCTCTCCAGCCTTGACATTTCCCTTACTGTTTCTGAATGTATCCTTTGCTGAACCCTCCCAACCATCCACACCCACGTGGATCCCACTCTGATTCATTACGTTACCATTCTGTCTACCACCTGAGTTATTCATTTTGCCGGGGCGCTGATTCCAGCACAGTTTATGTGGAGCCCACCCCAATTTGAAACCGCCGCCCTCTTTCCCCAGAACTGATGCCAGTGCCACAACTATTGAAGCCTCTGTCTCTCACACCAGACCTTCTAATCTCTTTCACCCTCAGCCAATTTGTGCCATGTTCAGGAAACAATCCAGGGCTTATTACCTGTGGACTACTTGAAATTTTAATTTCAACTCATGTCTTCAAACTCATTCTTTGGGACCTCGTTCCTCGTTCTTTCCACTGATGATGTTGCTTCCTACGTGGGCCAAAACAACTGGATCATCCCCAACTTTCTCTGCCGCGGTGTGGAGTTTTCCTCAGCCCTGGAATCAGATTGGCAACAAAACCATTGGAACACTGGGTCCCAGCTGTAGAGAACAGTATCTGTCCCCCTTGCTATACTGCCTCATATCGCTACCACATTGCTGTTCACCAGGTACGTAACATTTTAGCATCTTTTCAAGAGAGCATCACCAATTTTGTCTTTTAATTGGGATCACTCCTTCAGGTTTTCACATATTGGGTCATTTTCTCAACTACAAGAGGAAGAGTGTTATGTATACTCGTCACTATAATGTGGAACGATTCGTTCACATGTCAAAGAGGTGCTGAACTGGCTGATGTTTCTTTGAAGCTCTCGACTGCCATTTACTACTTTTCAAGACTGACTCGTGTGAGGATCAGGGGAAGCAGGTCGACTGAATCATTGAAGGGAGCACTGGAAGGTCATCGGAATTTCATCAGGCCGACAGGCCCAACCGGGGCTTCCACTGCGTTCTCCTAACGTTACTGCATCGGAATGGAAGAATCTCGGAGGAAATTCCAACCCGTGGTCTCTGCTTAGTTCACAGCATCAATGGAGTGTTTGTGTCCCCACAGCCCCCTGTGCAATAGGAGTTTTCCCTGCTACCCATTCTAAATTACTCACATTTACACGGGTTCCCGTCCTTCCAGATTACCAATTTCCTAGAATTACCCTGACAGAAAATGATGGAAAAGACCAACAGGCCAGGCAGCATCTGAGGAGAGAGAAACAGGGTCAATATCTCAGGTCCCTGACCTCTCACTAGTTCTGAAAGAATGAGCGAATTTAATGCTCGTGGCAGTGGATCCGTCCACCAGTTGGAGTTGGTGGCAACACTTCTTTTTTTCCAATTGTCATGTGAGAGTACCTTTAAGAAATGGGTGTTTATCAGTGATGTCAGAGTGTGGGTGGAGCTGGGCTGTCTGTCAGCTTTTTACTTTTGTTTTAGGCTGTTTGCTGCTGGGTGTGTTTTAGTTTCGTTTTCAGAGCTGGATAGCTGCAGTCACAGCCAGAAGGTGTATTAGTCTCTCACTCTGTAATCTAAAGACTGTAAATCGATTCTTTGGTGATTTAAAACTAATAACTGCTCTCAGTAGTGACTTTAACCTGATGTGCTTCTGTTAAAAGTTTTTTTTAAAGTCTTATGGGTGTTAAAAGGACAACTTAAGGATTACTTAGTGCTGTATTCTTTGGGGGTTATATTTGAATTGATGGTTGCTAAGATGTTCACTGTATGTTTTAAAAAGGTTAATTTAAGTTCATAGAATAAACATTGTTTTGCTTTAATAAAAATACTTTTCCATTTCTGCTGTACCACACCTGTAGAGTGAGCCGTGTGCTCCCCATACCACAATCTATTAAAAGTTGTGGGTCAGGTGAACTCCATGACACACTTTGGGGTTCTCTAAACCCTGACCCATAACACAATTAAGGGGAAATTTAGTGTGGCCAATCCACCTACCCTTCATATCTTTCGGCTGTGGGGGTAAGACCCATGCAGACAAGGGGGAAATGTGCAAACTCCACACGGAACGTGACCCGAGGCGTGGATCGAACCCAGGTCCACACCGCTGTGAGGCAGCAGTGCTAACCAATGCGCCACCATGCCGACTGAATCCCCAGTTCTTGCCACCTTTCAATATCAGCCAGCTTTTCCTCATTCAAAGTATAAATGTTCCCGTAACAGCCTCCCCGACCAGGTGCCGGAATGTGGCGACTAGGGGCTTTTCACAGTAACTTCATTTGAAGCCTACTTGTGACAATCAGCACTTTTCAAATGTTGCTTCCACTTCTTATGTACTGAGGCCTGTCACCTGGCATTTGTCACGTTCCTATTTGTTAATATCGAATTACTTCTGTTACACTTTGTCCATTCCACCGTCTTATCAATATTAATCAACATGTTTATTTGGCCCTCAAAATTATTTATCGTTCCTCCTACCAAGCAACCTGGGAAACCTTCCCTTCACTCCACATCCTATCCTCTAACCAACTTTAATTTCAGTTTGTTACCTTCTCTCTAATTCCCTTTATCTTCCCCAGTCGTCTCCTGTGTAGTAACGTGTCAAGTTAAGGATTATACGCCTCATGCGGGCCGAATTAACTTTGTCAAGCACCTATTGTTGAGCAACTTTTGAATGATTGCCATTCAAATAATTGCAAATGGGGTAGTCAGTCCTTCTTTCAAAAATGACAGAAAGGATGCTGCGGAGTCATGGTAAGAAGCTGGAAGAACATTTACACTAGGAACACGTGTGGAGGGTGGTGGCCTAGACATATTGAAAACAGGACAGTGGTGTCGGGGAGGAAATATTGCAACGTTTTATCACGGAATGAAAAAGCTGAAGTTGTAAGAAATAAAATGTATTTCAGAATAGTCGAGATGCATTTTCAAACCAAACCCCTGGAGTGGGCTGCTAACCATCTGGTGTCCTGTGGTGAGAAACACAGCTGAGAAGCTAGTTGAAAGCTCGCTCCAGAATGACTGCAAACTGAATGGGCTACATTTGGGGGTAACAAAGGCATTTAATAGCCTATCCTGGTGGCGTTTGATTGACAGCTTTGTTACCGAGCACAGCCTGAAGCAGAAATGTTTGTGCAGCCTCTGGCTCAATCCCGCTCTGATTTATCAAATGCCTGTCTAGGCCTCTCTTGTAACTGGGTCGAACTCCGAAAGCAAGGATTAACTTGCTTGGTGTACACACAGATAAATATTCGATTTTTAATTTTTTTAATCCTTATTTAGCTGAATGCAAAGATGGGCCCCAATCTCCCCAGTTGCAGGTAAAAGGCTGAATTGTATGGGCTACATCTTATATGTGCAATGGCCATTTTTATTGTCGGGAGGGCAGGGTTCTGTCACACTGGAGAGATTCATTTTCTGGAAGCCGGCAGTGAGAGATTAGTATACTTATCTAAGTATTGGATTGTTTTTTTCCCCTAACCATTGCTCTGTCTGATCTGAATTATTGAAAAGATGCCATGGATTTGTCTTGGACCAGCAGTAGCACAAATTTAACAAGGGATAATATGCCTAGAAACAGGGAGAAATCTGTCCAGCAACAGCAGTAGCCAGCCTACAAAAGGCAGGACGGGATGCGTCTTTCGAGTGACAAGGTCAGAAGATAGGATCAGGCTGTGAATCCCCTATTAGTAGAAATAGATCAGCTAGATGATTGGGCAATAAAAGAGCTGTACACATGCTAATGTCTCGAATCAAGGAATTTGAGAGTAGCAGACAGCCAAATACACAGAAGGCAACATGAAAAGGTATAATTGCCAGGACCCTCAGAAGCAAGGCAGGCCTGCTGACACCGGGAAGCCTGGTGGCCAAGTTTTACATCGAACAGCCTCTAAGTCTTAGAGCCATGTCAGTGAATAAATCATCATAAAGGGAGTTTAGATATCTTTGCTGGACCAGGACAAGATGTTTCCCAGACTTGATTATCATCCCTGTATTATGTGGTAACTATCAGATGGTTTTATTGATGTATTTAATTTGGATGTTGTTTGGGGAATAGGGGAAGCCTTAAGGAGTTCAGGGATTATAGATATATTCTAGGTAAAGAGGTCCGTTCTACAGAAACTGTGTGTGTGTGTGTGGGTGTACTAATTCATATACTTGATTTTCTGAGAGCATTGTAGTCCTGCGCGTAAGTGTTTATCTTTTCTTTCATTTAATAAATAGTTTTTAATAATTGTTCTGGACCACTGGGCTGCTTATTCTCACTGGAGATTCACTTGACTCCTCACATCATTCCAAAAGTTAAACTATACCCCCCCCCCCCCCCCCCCCCCACCACGAATTGGTGTTCCAAGTTGAGATGCCCACACCGTACTGTTCACGACAAAGCGGGGAGGAGGGGTTGAGTAAGGTGGACTTTAAGGCTACAGGATCAATGTTATATTTGGGAACACAAGGAAAAAGTTAAACTGCATCAGGCCTGCGTTGAGTGGGTTTCTGGATGCAGGAAGCTCATTGTCGGATAGCGGGTAAATTTAAAATAAAAATTTATGATTCCACTCATCCAGTGTCTTTCCTTTCAATGTGCTAGGAAGCTCATGAAGACTCGGGTCAGGAACTCCCAAAACCAAGAGCAATCTGTCAGCATCAGTGAAGACAGGAGAAGAGTTAACATTTCAGGTCAATGACCTTTCATTTTGACCTGAAACATGAACGCTTTTCTTTCGCCACAGACGCTGCCAGACCCGCTGAGCATTTCCTGATTTGATTCCAAATTTCCAGCCTTCATTTTTGTTCTCGAACACGAAAAATCAGTTTTCCTGTTAGTACTATTTCATCCATGAATTGAGCTGATCGGGATTTTCTTTGGTTAATCGAGTTTCTAAGGTACCGGGGAAGCTGTTTAACATTCGACAAATCAAATTCTACCCATCTATTGATATTTCTGAATGGCCAATAGAAGGGTGGTAACGCTCTCACCTCTGATACAGGAGGTAGAGGATTATGGATTCACTCCAGAGGTTTGGCGTAAGTCCCACCTGCAGCCATTTCCTGCTCCACGCGGGTTGCTGTCATTGCAAAAAGCTGGCATCCAGGTACAGCCAGTAATTCGGAAAACAAATAGAATGTTATTGTTTATTGTGAGGGGAACTGTTTACAAAAGTCAGTAGGTTTTGCTTCAGTTGTACAGGGCATTGGTGAGACCACATCTGGAGTATTGTGTACTGTATTGGTCTCCTCATATAAGGAAGGATGTAAATGCAATTCAGAGAAGGTTTACTCAATCAGTACCTGGACTGGATGGGGGCTGGACAGGCTCGGCTTGTATCCGCTTGAACTTATAAAAGTAAGAGGCGACTTGATTGAAACATAATGGCCGGGATTCTCTGACCACGTGCCAGGTCGGAGAATCCCCGGGGGTCGCGAGAATTGCACCCCGATGCCGGCTAACCGATTCTCCGGCACCAATTTACGGGAGCCCGTGGGGTCGCCGCCGCGCCGGTGGGGGGGCCATTGAAAGTGCCCCCCCCCCCCCCACCACCCCCCGGCAATTCTCTGGGCCCCGACGGGCTGAGTGGCCGCCGAGTTCGGCCAAGTCCCGCCGGCGTGGGTTACTCAGGTCCCACACGGCGGCACCTGGAAGGTGTGTCTGCAGGGGCCGTCCTGGAGGGGGGGGGGCGGCCTCCACGGTGGCCTGGCCCGCGATTGGGGCCTACCAATTGGCGGGCGGGCTGGTTCCGTGGGGGCCTATGTTCCTCCACGCCGGGCTCTGTAGGGCTCCGCCATATTGCCCGGGGTCTGGCGCGGAGACGGGAACCCCGCACATGCGTGTAATCACGTCGACCGTTCCGCGCATGCGCAGCATCACACCGGCCGTTCCTGCGTGGAACCATGCTGGCCGTAGCGCACATGCGCGAACTCGCACCGACTGTTCCGCGCCGGCTGGAGCTGAGGGGACCCCTCCAGCGCCGACCTAGCCCCTTACGAAGGGGAGCATTCCTGATTATCGGGGACCGTTGATGCCGGAGTCGTTGGCGCCGCTTTGCACGGCGGCGGCAGAACTTGGCCGCTGGATTGGAGAATCTCGGTCAAGGGGTGAGATCTACCGGCCCGTTTGTACCCGATCGGGGTGGGGGGAGGGGGGGGTGGGGGGGGGGGGGGGGGGGGGAACGTGGCCGGTAGATGCTGGGAGAGGCCTTCCCCTGGGCCTCCCGACAACCGTTACACCTCGCAAGATCTAACTAAATCTCGTGAGGCGTTGCGGTCTGGATCCCACCCACAAAGGGTGGGAGAATCCAGTCTCGCAGAGTGAAGTCGGCTTCTAAGTTGACTTACCTCTGCCTTCGCCAGGTGGAACAGTCGCCAGCATCTACTGGCCTCTCCAATGAATCCCCAGGCAGGCACCGTTCAGTACTGGTCCCTACAAACAAGGACCAGGTGGAACAATACCTGGGGATGTCTCCCAGATAACCGGAAGCCCCCAGGTGGTTGGCCTCTGGGCTGGTTGGCACATTGGCACTGCTGGTGCTGCCCGGGCACCTTTGCACTGCCAGCCTGGCATCCTGGCAGTGCCACCTGGACTCATGACAGTGCCACCTTAGTGCCAACCTAACTCGGCCAGGCTGGCAATGCCAAGGTGCCAAGTTCGCATTGTGCCCACACCGGGGATCGAGCCTGGGGGTGTTCTGTCCATATGAGGTGGGGTGTGGGTGGGGCCTGAGGAGCCCCCGACAGCTGAGTTGAGGCGTTTGGGACCTCCAAGAGTTGCATTGGAGGGTCATGAGATCGGGGTGCCATTTTGGATCCAATTTTCCAAATTACCCTGGATTCCATGGGCTCTGACCTTCGCTCTCAGCCTCCCATGTGGGACCTTATTAAGGAAGCCAATGTAGACTACGAGAAAGCATTTTCTTTCTCTACACACCTGGGGCGAAATTCTCCGGTATCGGCACGATGTCCGCTGACTGGCGCCCAAAATATTGCAAATCAGTCGGCCATCGCGCCGCCCCAAAGGTGCGGAATGCTCCGCATCTTTGGGGGCCGAGCCCCAACCTTAAGGGGCTAGGCCGGCGCCGGACGAATTTCCGCCCCGCCAGCTGGCGGAAAAGGCCTTTGGTGCCCCGCCAGCTGGCGCGGAAATGACATCTCCGGGCGGCGCATGCGCGGGAGGGTTAGCGGCCGCTGAAGGCATTCCTGCGCATGCGCTATGGAGGGAGTCTCTGCCGCCTCCGCCATGGTGGAGACCGTGGCGAAGGTGGAAGGGAAAGAGTTCCCCCACGGCACAGGCCTGCCCGCGGATCGGTGGGCCCCAATCGCGGGCCAGGCCACCGTGGGGGCACCCCCCGGGGCCAGATCGCCCCGTGCCCCTCCCAGGACCCCGGAGCCCGCCCGCGCCGCCTTGTCCCGCCGGTAAGGTAGGTGGTTTAATCTACGCCGGCGGGACAGGCATTTTAGCGGCGGGACTTCGGCCCAACCTGGCCGGAGAACCGCGGGGGCGGGCCCGCCAACCGGCGTGGCGCGATTCCCACCCCCGCCGAATATCTGGTGGTGGAGAATTCGGCAACCGGCGGGGGTGGGATTCACGCCAGCCCCCAGCGATCCTCTGACCCGGCGGGGGGTCGGAGAATCTAGACCCAGGTCACCGATTCGAAAAATTCAATCATGTTGGTCAGACATGACCTCCCCTTAACAAAACCATGGTGACTGTCCTTGATTAATCCCTGCCCCTCCAAATGCAGATTAATCCTGTCTCTCAGAATTGTTTCCAATAATTTCCCCACCACTGAGGTCAGATTGACTGACCTGTAGTTTCCTGGTTTATAACTTCCTCCCTTCTTGAATAATGGTACCGCATTGGCGATGCTCCAGTCCTCCGGCACCTCTCCTGTGGCCAGCGAGGAATTGAAAATTATTGCCAGCGCCCCTGCTATTTCTTCCCATGCCTCACTCAACAACCTGGGATACATTTAATCTGGTCCTATGTTGATATCTTTAATATTATCACAGCCTTTCTCCCTGATTTCTATACCCATCCTGTCCCTCTCACGAGTGAACACCTACACGAAGTATTCATTTAGGACCTTACCGACATCCTCCAGCTCCACACACTAATTAATAGGCCTGACTCTTTTCCTGGTTATCCTTCTGTCCTTAAGGGACTTGTAAAACAATTTAGGATTTTCTTTTATTTAACCTGCCAGTATCCTTTCATGTCCCCTTTTTGCTCTCCTAATTTCCTTTTTGAGTTCCCTCTTGCACATTCTCTACGCCCCCGCATCTGCTGTTTTGAGCCCTCGTTATCTGCCCTAAGCCTCCCTTTTTCTCCTGATCCAGTGCTGTTTATCCCTCGATATCCAGGGATCACTGGATTTGGTGGTCCCGCCCTTTGTCTTGATTGGAACATGTTGGCCCCGTACTCTCCCTATTTGCTTCTTGAATGCATCCCACTGTTCTGTCACAAATTTACCTAAAAGTGTCTGCTTCCAGTTCACTCTGGCCAAATCATGCCTGAACGTATTAAAATCAGCCTTCCCCTGATAAGGGCCAGGATTCTTCGAGCCTCCGCGCCAAAACCTCGCTCAGCACGGGTGCGGAGAATGGGGCGTCAGACCTGCGATCAGGTCTGACGCCGGGATGCGAACCTGTGGAGAATCGCCGGCAGTCTCGTGCGGTCGACGCGGTGCTGGTCGGAGGCTGTTTTATGAGACCCCCGCGGCGATTCTCGTGGTCGACCGGTTGAGTTCCCGCCGGCGTGGTTCACGTATGGTTCCTGTCATAATATCCACTCATGTACATAATGAGATGCAGACAGGCAGTGATTGACACGTAGGATGACCAGTAACACAGCACAGCCAATCACCAGACAGGACACTACCACTATAAAACCAGAGGGCACTAGGTTTCCCGTTCTCTCGGGACCCAGCTACTGAGACAGTCAGAGTCCATGAGCTAGCGAGCACAAACACCTTGTGGTAGCTAGTAAGTCTGGTCAGGCTTCTACAAGGTCACTAGTCAAATCAGTATAGTGTCGACCCACAGCTGAATATGTATATCAGTTCATCTAGTTGAATAAAACAGTGTTGGATCTTCTCCTGTGTTAGACGCCTGTTTCTAACTTCCCTGCATCGAGTACAGTCCACATCGAACCAACATGCCTAACACATCAGTTCCACCCAGCAGGAGCTCAGCATTGTGGCTGCGGTGGTCGTCCTTGTGGAGGTGGGGGGGATCAGTCTCCGGGGGCGGCCTCCACGATGGCCAGGCCCGCAATCGGGGGCCACCGATCGGCGGGCACGCGCGATCTGGGGGGTCCTACCTTCTTCCGCGCCGGCCCGCTGTGTGGGTCCGCCATGTTGCGCAGGGCCGGCGCGGAAGGGGCCGCCGTGCGCATGCGCGGACCCGCGGCCAGCAGTGCAAGGACGCGTATCGGCAGTCAGAGCTGCGTGGAGTACTCCGGCGCCGTGCTTGTCCCCTGTGGGCCACGGAATCGCTGGGCCAAGAGGCCCATTGACGCCGGCATGAAACACTCCGCTGTTTACGCCGGCGTCAACACTTAGCCGCGATTTTGAAGAATCCCAGCCAAGATCTTTGACCTCAGGCCCATCCTTGTCCTTTTCCATAACAACCATGAATCTAACTGAGTTATGATTGCTGTCTACAAAATGCTCCCCCACTGATATTTCAACCACTTGCCCAGCTTTGTTACCGAAAATTAAGTCCAGGATCACACCCTCTCTTGTAGGACCTTCTACATACTGGCTGCAAAAGTTCTCCTGGACGTATTTTAGGAATTCTACTCCCTCTAAACCTTTCGCACAATGGCTACCCCAATTAATATTGGGAAAGTTGAAATCCTCCATTATTGCTACCATATTATGCTCTTGCAAAGCATCTTTGGATGTTTTGTTACATTAAAGGTGCAATAAGTAGTTGTTGATCCTTTTGAAGTGCTAATATTTGTTAAATGTGCATTACCAAATAATCAGTGACTGGTTCAAGGGCTAGCGTTCAGGATCTTCAAAAAAAAATATGGTAAAGTGAAAATTACATGTGTTGCAACACACATTTATTTGCACTTCTTATAAATGCACACATAAAAATTCAATTTTACCGGCCTAAGTATTCATGTAGCTAAACATTAATCTTCTCTGTTTCATGCTCTGTTGCATATTAAAGTTCCACTTATTCCATCGATCTGCTATTAAAGTAACTTGGAGTTTCTCAAACAGCTACCCTGAACTCTCCTCTCATTATCTGCCTGGACCTACATTGGAAATCTTGGTCCTGTGCATAGTCTTCGAGGACAAGGGTGTGTAACAATCTGTACACGGTAAGGATGACAGTGTTAAAACAATGAAGAAGGGGCAGAATGAAAAAGGAATGAATCTCTCCATTGCAACACCTCCCTACTGATGCAATAACAAGCTGGCAGAAATCGTTATTGTAATATTCGGATGTTGCCTCATGCTGAAATACAAAATATACTTTGACCTTTATCATAACGCTCAAAATAACAAGATCCCCAGAAAACTGGAGCCAATTTGTGCGCTGACGATTGGATCCATCTTCGAAAGGTTGTCCAAAGGCCACCCTGATTAATGGTTGCCTTCACCCATGTCAGGTATTCCATTACATTGCTGAGTTGGTGTAGAATTGAAAGTGCCTCTGAAATTATTTCCTCGACAGGCCTCAAAGCCTTTTTCTACTCTAATCAATATGAAGAATGTCAGGTCTATTCTATTACTGGAAACGGTCTGTACCAAAGAGAATTGAGTTCTGTACTGGCTAATGAATTCTTTACAGGAAGGTTTCAAATAGTGCAGGATCATTCTGTTTGTGTCCTAATATATACTTTTTTGTGGTCATCAAGGTGAGGGACAGCACAAGTATTGAACAGACGTTTTTGGCTTTACAACCAGAGTCAATACTAAGCAGCCTCGGTACTTCCACTTGTTCAGCTCCTTTTTTCCTCAATGGTGCACCTTTGCCGGAAACCTCGAGAAGACATTGCTCTGTTGCATTAATGCAACACTTCTGTTCCCCAGACTCTCAATAATGGAGCTTTGTGGAGGGTGACTGATGAATAATTGTCCAATTGCACCAATTTTGCACAGCGGGCTCCATAGAGAATTGAACCAGGACAGAAAGGAATCATTCACTTACAATTGTCAGCAGCATATCAGGACATACAATAGGAGATAAATGGTGTTGAGTGAATCCCTCTTCCCATGGTATTAATTAGGCATGGAAAGACAGTGGGTCAAGTACAACTTCTTAAAACAACAATGGTCTTGAGGCATAAAAAAAACTAAATAAATATAAATTCTGAAGCCGCTTTTATGCAAGTATCAGTGCTGGGGCTATTTATGATCTATATTCATGGCTTAGATGAATAAACTGAGTGTAGTGCATCGAAGATTTCCGATGACGCAAAGCTAGGTGGGAAAGTGAGTTGTGGGGAGGATACAGAGAGGCTGCAAAGAGATGTAGACAGGTTAAGTGAGTGGACAGCAAGGTGGCAGATGGAGTATAATGTGGCAAAGTGTGAGATTAGTCGCTTTGGTTATAAGAAAAGAACAGCAGGGGCGAGATTCTCCGACCCGCCACCGGGTCGGAGAATCGCGGTTGGCCGTTGTGAATTCCGCCCCCGCCGTCTGCCGAATTCTCCGAAGGAAGAAAAGTCGGCGGGGCGTCAATCGCGCCGCACACCTCGGAGAATGGCACGGGTGGGCGCAAGGCAATGGATTTTGGGGCTGCCGATTTTCTCCCGTCCGGATGGGCCGAAGTCCCGTCGACGTGATGACGGGTCACGTCGGCGTAAATCAAACCTCCTTTCAATCGGCGTCAACCAGTGCTCAAGGTTTACGCCGACCAGCGTGGAGGTGGGTGACGGCCTGGGGGGTTGGCCGCTGGAGAGGCGATGGCGTGGCCGCAGTCTGAATGTGTGGGGGAGAGGTGTGTGTAGGTTGTGTGTGTATGTGTGCGGCGGGGGGGGGGGTGGTTTAGAGTGGGCTGGGCTCCGGGGGAGTGCCGGGAGGGGGGGTGAGTGCCGGGGACGGGAGGATGACTGCCGGGGACGGGGACGGGTGGATCGGGGGTGTCCGTGCCGGGGAGGGGGATGGGGGGACGGGGGTCCGTGCTGGGGAGGGGGATGGGGGGATGGGGTCCGTGCCGGGGAGGGGGATGGGGGGATGGGGTCCGTGCCGGGGAGGGGGATGGGGGGACGGGGTCCATGCCGGGGAGGGGGTTGGGGGGATGGGGGTCCGTGCCGGGGAGGGGGATGGGGGGACGGGGTCCATGCCGGGGAGGGGGACGGGGGGAGGGGGATGGGGGGACGGGGTCCGTGCCGGGGACGGGGACGGGTGGACCGGGGG